>NC_041402.2:106529180-106661680 GCF_900747795.2 Erpetoichthys calabaricus | reverse complement strand
TATTACCATTATGCGTAGAATTTCGAAATGATTCCTGCCTAGCTTTTGTAAGTAAGCTGTAAGGAATGAGCCTGCCAAATTTCAGCCTTCCACCTACACGGGAAGTTGGAGAATTAGTGATTAGTCAGTCAGTCAGTCAGTCAGTGAGGGCTTTGCCTTTTATTAGTATAGACTAGCAAAATACCCGCGCTTCGCAGCGGAGAAGTAGTGTGTTAAAGAGGTTATGTAAACATATATATGTACATATACATATATATACATAACTACATATACACATATCTACATATACATATATATATATATATATATATATATATATATACATATACACATCCACATATACATATATATATACATATACAAATTTACACATCTACATATATATATATACATATGTATATATATATATATATATATATATATATATATATATATATATATATATACATATATATACATATAAATATATATATATACACATATATATATACATATGCACATATACATATGCACATATATATATATATATATATATATATATATATATATATATATATATATATATATATAGACATACATATATACATACATACATACATTCACATATATATATATATATATATATATATATATATATATATATATATCAAAATACCCGCGCTTCGCAGCGGAGAAGTAGTGTGTTAAAGAAGTTATGTAAACATATATATATACATATACATATATACACATATCTACATATACATATATATACATATATATATATATATATATATTCACATATCAACATATATATACATATACAGTAATCCCTCCTCCATCGCGGGGGTTGCGTTCCAGAGCCACCCGCGAAATAGGAAAATCCGCGAAGTAGAAACCATATGTTTATATGGTTATTTTTAGAATGTCATGCTTGGGTCACAGATTTGCGCAGAAACACAGGAGGTTGTAGAGAGACAGGAACGTTATTCAAACACTGCAAACAAACATTTGTCTCTTTTTCAAAAGTTTAAACTGTGCTCCATGACAAGACAGAGATGACAGTTCTGTCTCACAATTAAAAGAATGCAAACATATCTTCCTTTTCAAAGGAGTGCAAAGCAAGCAGTCAAAAAAAAAATCAATACGGCTTTTTGGCTTTTAAGTATGCGAAGCACCGCCGGTACAAAGCTGTTGAAGGCGGCAGCTCACACCCCCTCTGTCAGGAGCAGGAAGAGAGAGAGAGAGAGAGAGAGAGAGAGAGAGAGAGAGATAGCGAGAGACAGATAAAAAAAATCAATACGTGCCCTTTGAGCTTTTAAGTATGCGAAGCTCCGTGCAGCCTGTCCTTCAGGAAGCAGCTGCACACAGCCCCCCTGCTCACACCCCCCTACGTCAGCGCGAGAGAGAGAGAGAGAGAAAGTAAGCTGGATAGCTTCTCAGCCATCTGCCAATAGCGTCCCTTGTATGAAATCAACTGGGCAAACCAACTGAGGAAGCATGTACAAGAAATTAAAAGACCTATTGTCCGCAGAAACCCGCGAAGCAGCGAAAAATCCGCGATATATATTTAAATATGCTTACATATAAAATCCGCGATGGAGTGAAGCCGCGAAAGGCGAAGCGCGATATAGCGAGGGATCACTGTATATATATATATATATATATATATATATATATATATACACATATCAACATATATATAGACATACATATACATAAACACACACATATACATACATCCATCCATCCATGCATCCTCTTCATATATACATATATACATACATACATAGTGCGTTGTAACACGGGCTGTGATTGTTACATGGGAGGGAGACGACAAATCACAGCTTCCCGCTTTCTAATCGGGCCTGTGATTGGTGCTTTGACTGATGCCTAGATCCCACAGTATGTCCCCTTAGGAGAGGCGTTAGGCAAGTGTAATTGAATAGTGGTGCTGCAAGTTTAGCTTTACACCTGTTTTTAAGGCTTATTTCATGAAAAAACTTAGGGCTTTGCTACAGGATACACCCTCCACAAGTTAAGGAAGTAAAAATAAAGGTATATATTTCTGTTGTATTTAAACCTTTTAAGTTTGTATGCGGGCGGCATGGTGGCGCAGTGAAAGGTGCCAGGTAGGAGACCTGGGTTCACTTCCCTGCGTGGAGTTTGAATGTTCTCCCCGTGTCTGTCTGGGTTTCCTCCGGGTACTCCGGTTTCCTCCCACAGTCCAAAGACATACAGGTTAGGTGCATTGGCGATTGTAAATTGTCCCGTGTGTGTGGGTGTGTGCGCCCTGCGGTGGGCTGGCACCTTACCCGGGGTTTGTTTCCGGCTTTGTGCCCTGTGTTGGCAGGGATTGGTTCCTGTATTTAGGATATAGCGGGTTGGATAATGGATGGATGGACATCTGTATGCATAGCCCTATTTGCCCGTTTTCGTTTTTTTTCTTTCTTCAGTAATATTTCAGCAAACCCGGAGCTTGTCAGTTCAAATCCTGGTACTGACACCACTGTGTGACCCTGAGGAAGTCACTTCACCTGCCTGTGCTGCAAAAAACAAAAGTAATGTAACAAATTGTACCTCAGATGTTGCAAGTTGCTGGAATAAAGGCATAAGTAAAATAGATAAATATGTATTATACACATAGGAACTATTAATTTATTTACAGTTAAGTCATCTGCAGCAAACCTTTATAAATGAGGGTTTCTCCTTTTTAGATAGTGCAAACTGTTTCTTCTTCATTGACGTTTTCTCTTGGAGAGCTTTTTTCATGTCATTGAAAATGAAAGCAGCAGCTGCCAAAATATGTAGTTTTCTTATTAAGTTTTCAACATTGTGTAAAATAAATTTATAAAGTAACATAAAAGGTTTAAATACTGGTTATCCTTTTACACTAAAATATTACTAAAGAGATACAAAAAAAGTAAAATGGATATGTTCTTTTTCTTTAAGGAGATTAAATATTACTGAAAAAAAAAAAAAAAACTAAAACAGCAAAATGAGGCTATGCATATGAACTTAAAAGGTTTAAATAAAACAGAAATATATACTTTTATTTTTACTTCCTTAACTTGTGGAGGGTGTATCCTGTAGCAATGCCCTAACTTTTTTCATGAAAGCCCGTTTCAGTCAATAAGTCTTAAAAACAGGTGTAAAGATATTGATAATAAGCTATGCAAACCCACCAAGACATGGAATCGTTTAAATCAAGTATCATTACATCTTCTTTCTTAAAGAGAAGTAAGGCAGTACTTATAAGCCTACATATATATATATATATATATATATATATATATATATATATATATATATAGACATACATACATATATATCTATATATATCTATATCTATATCTGTATATGTATATCTGTATATATCTATATCTCTATATACATCTATATATATATATATATATATATATATATTTATATATATCTATATATCTATATATTTATATATAATATATATATATAGATATCTATATCTAAATTCCCGCGAAGTACTGCTTTTAAATTTTTATTAAGTTGAAAAGCTTTTTAAATTGAGGGAAAATATCCCAATAACAATTTGTTAAGGATCTGTTTTTTTGTGAAGCAGCCTTAACACAGCTTTTCCGCTGTTTTATAAAGGAACGCCATATAAGGTCTTCCTTTTTCCTTGCTTCGCCAAGGAAGGAGCCTTTTTATTAAATCCAAGGGTTCTTCGCTTTTTTTTTTTGTTCGTTTATTACGATTGCTATAGTTCTGTTTGTATACCACGTTGTCAGTTCAGCACTCCGGTTGTAATATGACCAAGCTGTGCAAGCTTACTGTTAAGAATGCAACGTATAGTTGTACAGGAGAAAAGCAATCTTGCCTCAAATCAATGGCAACCTTTTGTAGGTCTATGAACTTAATTTAAACTTTAGGTTTACACGGTGCTTTCTTTCCGAACTACTTGCACTCATGAATATGTCTGTATGCGTCAGTCGCTCAAATCCACGTGCTTCGCACCGGCGAAGTACTGCTTTTAAATTTTTATTAAGAAGAAAAGAAAACCTTTTTAAATTGAGGGAAAATATCCCAATAACAATTTGTTAAGGATCTGTTTTTTTGTGAAGCTGACTTCATACAGCCTCTCCGCTGTTTTATAAACGAACGCCATATAAGGTCTTCCTTTTTCATTGCTTCGCCAACGGAAGCAGCCTTTTTATTTAAGCCACGGGTTGTCCGCTGTTTTTTTGTTTGTTTATTACAATTGCTATAGTTCTGTTTGTATACCACGTTGTCAGTTCAGCACTCCGGTTGTAATATGACCAAGCTGTGCATGCACACTCTTGAGAATGCAACGTATAGTTGTACAGGAGAAAAGCAATCTTGCCTCAAATCAATGGCAACCTTTTGTAGGTCTATGAACTTAATTTAAACTTTAGGTTTACACGGTGCTTTCTTTCTGAAGTACCTGCACTCATGAATATGTCTGTATGCGTCAGTCGCTGAAATCCCCGCTGTTCGCACCGGCGAAGTACTGCTTTTAAATTTTTATTAAGAAGAAAAGAAAACCTTTTAAAATTGAGGGAAAATATACCAATAACAGTTTGTTAAGGATCTGTTTTTTTGTGAAGCTGCCTTCACTCGAGTGATCACTTCGAGCTTTAAGCCTGAGAAATCACCCCGTAAATGCACACGTTTAATTGCACATCTGTTAGTATGTATGCTTACACAGTATTAAAAGACACTCAACAATTACACAGTATTAAAAGACATTCAACAATTAACGTCATTTACCTTCGTTCCCACGTTTGACTCGTGCTGTAAATCTCTTCCTTGTTTTCAGTTCATGTGATTACGTAGGAGCCGTAATACGTGATGACGCGATACGTGACTCTGCCTCCTCCATTAGAGTATATGGACAAAAAACAGGTTCCAGTTATGACCATTACGCGTAGAATTTCGAAATGAAACCTGCCTAACTTTTGTAAGTAAGCTGTAAGGAATGAGCCTGCCAAATTTCAGCCTTCTACCTACACGGGAAGTTGGAGAATTAGTGATGAGTGAGTCAGTCAGTCAGTGAGTCAGTCAGTGAGGGCTTTGACTTTTATTAGTATAGATACTAGGGGGCTTTGCCCCCTGCTCGCTTCACTCGCCAACCCCCATATTTGGTTTTCTGGATACACACTTTTAAGATTCTTTTTTCTTTGAATTGTTGCTATTTCATTAGTTTCACTTTTATTTCAGAACTTCTGTAAAGCAATATTTGTAATCTTATGAGTCCCAGTATGCTGAATCTTTTTAATGAGGTCAGGATAGGTTTCTCTGTTTGGAATTTCAGCATAGACAAAATGATCTACATCATCAGCAGTTAATAATTTTTTTTTTTACAAAGTAAAAAAGTAAGTAGAGTTCTGCATTGGACTCCTGTCTATAAAGTTGTGCTATTTTCCTCTCACAGTTCCAAAAGTACATGAGGTTACCAAGGTGATACCCCAGCTTTTGTCTAGGTTTTTGTACAAGGGCTAGACAGAACATTTTTGACTCCTGGGGTAAATTTAGGTTTTTAAATAAGCAGACATAAATATATATATATACACATTAACAAAGTAACCAATAAATGCATGTGTGGTAAACTCCGTTTTTGAAATTCTCAAGATTCTTTATTTGTCACATGCATAGTTATACAGGACAACACGCAGTGAAATGCATCCTGATCCGCTTATCAAAAACTGTGCAAAGTTAGAAGAATATCAATTAGATTAACATAAAGTCATAGATTGAAAGATAACAGTATAGTAGAACATAATGAATAAGTAAAATTATGTGAATAAAGTAGAATTAACTGTTAAGGTGCAATAGTGTAGTAATTATTGTGCAAAACCAAAGTTAGACTGGTGCATAGTTAAATGAGGCAGTTTGTTTGTTTGCGCTACTGCGATCTTTACTTGTTTATATTTTCTAATTTTCCTACTTTCATATCCTTTAACTTTCTCCACATGTGTATAGCACCAACGTTTTTTTTTTTTTTTTTGAGCCTTTCTAATTTCCCTGGTTTCATAGTCTCTAACCTGCTTTGCATGTGTTTAGCACTAACGTTTCTAAACGTCTTTATGAAGTTCTACTTTGTCTTTTACTCACTGTCATTTAATTCTGAGCCGGATTGGACGTGCTTTTTTTCAATTCCACTTGTTCCGGGCTGATAATTACTTTCCTTATTTTCTGAATTTCCACCTCGATTATTACAATACAATACAATACAGTTTATTTTTGTATAGCCCAAAATCACACAGGAAGTGCCGCAATGGGCTTTAACAGGCCCTGCCTCTTGACAGCCCCCCAGCCTTGACTCTCTAAGAAGACAAGGAAAAACTCCCAAAAAACCTTGTAGGGAAAAAAATGGAAGAAACCTTGGGAAAGGCAGTTCAAAGAGAGACCCCTTTCCAGGTAGGTTGGGCGTGCAGTGGGTGTCAAAAGAAGGGGGTCAATACAATACAATGCATTACACAGAACAGAACAATTTCTCAATAAAGTAAGAAATAAAACATATAAATTGTAGAAGTACAGAGCAGAATTTAACAGTAGATGATATATCCCATAATAAGATTTGGATTTGTGTAGAGTCCTGGAGACCTCATCTTTCAAGCTGCCTCCCCCATTTGGCCATTCCACGGCTGAAACAGTGCTGGGCCAGCCAATCCAATGAAAGGACCCCTCTTTCCCACGATTCCTGCGATCCTCCATCTGGGATGACTTTTCCTTAGGCAGGCAATACAACTTGGCAGGTGGGCCATGGCACCAAGTGCCACATTTGAGTACCGAGAAGAAAAACAGAATAAGTGAGGGTTAGTATACAATTATAACTGTCATGTTACTTATGTTTAAGTGCTAATGACTAACAACAGAGATGCAGTCTGTACAGTTAATCAGCAGCTCTAGTCAGGATATTCTAAACTGAAGTAGTGAGTCTTCAGCCGGGATTTAAAAGCTGAGACCGAAGGGGCATCTCTTATAGTAGCAGGCAGACCATTCCACAGTTTAGGGGCCCTGTAACTAAAAGCTCGACCTCCCACTGTTATTTTATTAATCCTTGGAATCATAAGCAGACCGGCATCTTGAGATCTTAATGTGCGCTCAGGTTTGTAAGTCATAAGTTCAGAGAAGTAAGCTGAACCTCGACCATTTAATGCTTTATATGTTAAAAGAAGGATTTTAAAATCTGCCCTAAACTTAACCGGGAGCCAGTGTAAGGATTTAAGAACTGGAGTTATGTGTTCGTATTTTCTTGTTCTTGTAATAATTCTTGCAGCCGCATTTTGGATTAACTGGAGGCTGTATAAAGAACAGTTGAACATCCAGTCAACACCGCATTGCAGTAGTCAATCCTACTAGAGATAAATGCATGAATTAGTTTCTCAGAATCCTGTTTATTTAAAAAGCGCCTTAATTTCCTAACATTTTTAAGATGGAAGAAACATGTTTTGGACAACTTTGTAATATGCGCTTTAAATGACATGCTAGAGTCCAAGATAACTCCTAGATTGCGGGCTGATTCAGTAAAATTGACTGGGATTCCAACTGATTTAAATGATGACAAAATATTATTCTTTTTTGCTCTTTTTTCTGTCCAATGCATTTGAGTCTCTTTTCTCCGCACTGCTTTCTTCTTCGCTTAGATGTCAACATTTAATTTATAACGTACCTTATACGCTTTATATGCGCTGAGAGCGCTGGATCTGTGTGTGCTCAAATCTTTCACAAGACTGAATGTTTTGCTGCCTATTGTCCTATTTGATAGATTGTAATTAGGGTGTGTCTTTGGTCTCGCGGGTCTTTAAAATGTCTCCCGAGAAGAATCACGTATCGTAGACTTGCTTTTTGCTTTCCAGGACAGGATTTTTTTTTAATATATATATATATATATATATATATATATATATATATCTATATATCTATGTGAGAGAATGTGCTGTTCCTTAAATATGTTACTTCTTTATTTAAACTGTTTGAGATCAGGGATTTGACTGGTTTTTGCTAGCGCACTCACCTTTTCTTTCTTTTCATCAAAGAGTATGTTTGACTTTTCTTTGTGTTCATTGTCCGGCTGAAAGAAAATTCTTCAACCAAGAGTCCGTTTTTTAGCAGACAAACATATTCTCTTTCAGTACTTGTTTATATTTTCTACCATCCTTTCTTCCTTCTGTTTTTAGAAGATGCCCATTCCTTGCAGATGAAAAGCAGCCCTACAGCATTATGCTACCAATATACTGCATTGTTAATATGGTGTTTATAGAGTTGTGGGCAGTGCTAAATTTGTGACACACAAATTCTCTATTACTGTCATTTGGCCAGAAAACCTTTTTCCACGTGGCAGCTTGATCAGGAATTCTTTGACATGGTTCTTTTTGTGCCATGGTTTTGCCCTGCTAGACAATGTTATGTGGAGGTCTTGGAATGATATACAGGACTACCTATACTTTGTTCATAGCTACTGAACTCTGTAGATCCTTTAAAGTGAAGGTTGACCTCTCTGTAGCTTCTCTCAAAAGTTTCTTTCTTCTTGGTGCATTGATTTTTGAATAATGTTTTTTTCATAGTAGTGTAATATTGCTTCCACTTCCTGATTGAACCATCAGTTCATGGTGTTATATCCAAACTCTGGATATTTATTGTATACTTTTCTTGATGTATCTATTTGTTTTATTTTATTTCTTTGTAGTTCTTTTTCACTTTCATATTTACGGGATCCCTCAAGCATAATGTTTCTAACTTTTTCTAACACAAAATAATGTCATATCTTTAAACAAAAAAAAGGAAAAAAAAGTTTCATAGAACACAATGTCATTATATGATTTGTTATTCAGTAATACTGGAAAGCTGGTCAAGGAGTAAAGTACTCCATTGTATGTGGCAGATAAAGTTTATTGTAAAGTAATGTATAAATATTAAATCTGCCACATGGAAAGAAAAACAATGGAAAATAGTTGCACACTGACAGGAACTAGATTGTTTATTATAATTACTTGGCAGTCCTAGAAGACTTTTGGGTTGTAATCCCTAGCTAGTGTACAGAAAAACTAATAGGATGTTGGCTTATAATGTTTTGTGGATCAGTGTTACCAATCTCTCTCTCTCAAAATATATATCTGTCTGTATGTCTGTCCGCTTTTCATGAGAGAACTACTTAATGGTTTTAGATCGGGTTTTTTTCTATAATTTGCTTAAACATTCTGATGATTTTGCCACTTCTCTCATTGCGCTATGTATCGCTTGCAGTATCTGAGACACCTGCAGCATGCCCAGGGGAAGGAGTTAGGGCCCTCCTCAATAATGTGCCAGCCTCGGGGCATGTTCCTTACCTCCGCTTAGCTAGCGAACAAGAGAACGACATAGTGTATTTACATCTGTTTTTTTTCTATAATTTGCTTGAACATTCCGATTGATTTTGCGACTTTTCTCATCGCACTAAGAATCATAGCTTGTTTGCAGGAGCGATATATTTGCACTAACCTGAGACAGAAGCTGCGGGCAGAAGGGAGGGAGAAGCATGACGTCAGGAGTGGGGAGCCAGGCAAGGCCCTCCTCAAAGACCTTTTTCACTAATACAGCCGCGGGGCACTGCTAGTAGGATATATAAGCACTATAAAGTCCAAAGAAGAGGTATACGACTGTATAATGGTGAGCTGTGAGGAATGAGTAGAATCTTTCTAGTTTAAGCAAGCTGTATTTAAGAGGAAGCCTGTTTGAAATGTTTAACATTATCAGGTAATTTGAATTGATGCCAACATCTGCTTACAAAGACTTCTTCATCAAACAGCTGGGGTAAAGATAAAAGCTGATGAAGAATATACATTTTACAGAAACAGTGAGAAGTGTTTTCACAAACAGAATGACAAACAGATGGATTCATTTCTCAAAAAGTTTAATTAATACTGCAACTTTGGGATCTGAAAATTAATTATATTCTTCTTAGATTAAGTGCAAAGGAAATTATAGCTATGTTGGCCAGATGGGGGCGGAACGGTGGCGCAGTGGGTAGCACTGCTGCCTCGCAGTTGAGAGACCTGGGGACCCGGGTTCGCTTCCCGGGTCCTCCCTGCGTGGAGTTTGCATGTTCTCCCCGTGTCTGCGTGGGTTTCCTCCGGGCGCTCCGGTTTCCTCCCACAGTCCAAAGACATGCAGGTTAGGTGGATTGGCGATTCTAAATTGGCCCTAGTGTGTGCTTGGTGTGTGGGTGTGTTTGTGTGTGTCCTGCGGTGGGTTGGCACCCTGCCCAGGATTGTTTCCTGCCTTGTGCCCTGTGTTGGCTGGGATTGGCTCCGGCGGACCCCCGTGACCCTGTGTTCGGATTCAGCGGGTTGGAAAATGGATGGATGGATGGCCAGATGGTCTCATCTTGTCCATACATTGCTTAGTGCAACTCTGTATGTGGTTTGAAACTGTTAAAATATATTGTATTTACACATGCACTGAAGATTAAAACCATAGGGTAATTGGGCATGTGGACTGAAAGGTAGGGGACGATTTGGTGGAGAGGTGCACAAAGATGGAGGTGTAGGGAATGAGGCCAAGGGGGTAGCCAAAGAAGGCATAACTTGTGGTGGTGTCAAATGATATGAAAAGAATTGGTCTCATCAAATGGATGCCCAGGAGAATAGAAGAATAACATTTCGGGGTAATGGGCTAACCTGGATAAGCCTGGGGAATGTCTGTTAAACTTAACCATATATTTTATATGTATAGAAAGTAATGGCTTTGTTTTTATGGCATTTGAACACAATATTGTGAGTGACACTTGTCCTCATGTTATGTTTCATTTACAAAGTATTATGTTAATGTTTTTCATGACCATTAAATTGTGGTGCTCTATATCTGTACCTCATGTTTATAAATGCTTTGCTGAGTACACTGTTTACTTTCTTGCTAGTAGAGTATCACTGGGCACATTGCCACTATTTTAACTCTTGATGTTGTTCAATGCTACCTAGTGTGCAATCAGTGCTTACAGTTAGTAAGAAAGGAGAATCTAGATTTGATTGGCTGTTGGACAGATAGCTATTTTAAGTTCCACCTAAAGACTGAAAACGGAACTAGAGGGGATTGTAGACTCAGTAAAGGGAGAGGAAAAATATGTCATAAATTTCTAGTAGCACTATATTTTTTAAAACAGCTTTTTATCAGCCTTGTGTCTTTCAACACACTGTTTTTTTTTAACAGCAAGCTTCAACTATAATGCTGGCATTGTGGATTATTAAAAGAAAAACATGTGCATGGGTTAGATTGCTTGAAATTGGTAGAGCTAGACAGCAAATTTTGATTTTGTGTTGACCTGTTTACAACCCAGTCTTGCTTGTAATCTTTTTTTTTTTATTGTATATAGTACTTTTCACATAGTATTTTGTCTCACATATTTTTGCTGCCATAGTTAACTCATTTACATATATTTGCTTAATTATATTCATATAAAATATAGTATATAATTTTTACAGTTTTTACTAAAAAATAATAACCTGTTTATTTAGCCTGCAGTAGTGTGCCTTCTGAAGCTGGATATTGAGACTTGCAGACAGAAATACTCAAACACCTGCTTAATCTTTATAACTTGAAAACTTTAAGAAGATAGGAGATTTTAGGTTTATGACTTATTTTTTAAAGAAACTATAACAAGAAAGTAATATTTGACTGATTTCTACAGCTGCTTAAAAATTGGTTTTGAATATCATTTGATTTTTATGAAAGTAATCATTCTAGTTGCTTCTAGTACAGGCTTATTATGTACAGTTATACCAGAGGTATGAAGCTTTTTATAATAAACTTTCACATTTAAACCACTGGTACCTGCAATTTTCTTCTTTGTCTCATGTAATGCCTGAAAACCAACAGTTTATTTTAAGGATATTTTCACTTTGTTGTGCACAACTTGGATTTTTATTTGAAAATTCTCTTTTATGGTTTTGGTGTCACTTTTGAAGATTTGATAAGAGGATAGCACCTAAATGAATTGAAGACAGTATGCTTTAGTAAGTCTTTAAAAATGTCATATACATTTGTACACATACAGGCTGTTTCAATCCTCTGTGTACTTAATTTTTTGCAAGTTTATCCTAATTTGTTTTCCAGAGTAACCAGAGAGTTGATATTTATAAGTGGCATGATGGTGCAGGTGAAATCCATACATCTCTACAAGGACACACAAGAGTCATAAGGTATCTGTTTTATTGGGTGGATCTTGGTACTGAATTAAGGAGTTATACTGCACACCATAAGATTACCAATTCAGTTTTTGTCACTAACCTACTTACTCCAAGGAGTGTCCTTATTGACTTGTCATTTCTAAGTTATTTTGGATCAAATAATCAGCTAAGAAAATGAAATGTATTGTAAATGTGATGTTTTATACCAAATTATATCATGGTTCCAATTTGCATGTAATGTTCTCTGTTCTTTACAGTGATCTTGATTGGTCATGGTTTGAGCCTGAGCTTCTGGTTACTAGCTCTGTAGACACCTACATCTATGTTTGGGATACAAGGTTAGAATGGAATGTTTTTTAGAGATCAGAATATATTTTCAACTTTTTAATTAATGTATATTTTTTTAAGAAATGTTTTTTGTTGAGTTTGTTGTATTCTGATTAAATTACTATTAGAAAGCTGTTTGTTTTCTGATTTTTGAATTACATCTTCCTCTTGGTTTACTTTTCTAGGGATACAAGGAAACCAACAGTTGCACTTTCAGCTGTAGGTTAGTAAGGATTTTCCTTTTTTTTGTCTTCCCTTTCCAGTCAGAATTAAATGATTCTATCTGTCTTTTTCGGTCCTTTGGTAATTTTAATTGCATGTGTGTGCAGTACAGCTTGTTGTTGTAATGTTTGGATATTAAAAACGTAGACATTTAAAAAACTGAAAAAAGCTTGTTGAATATTAAAAATTAAATGTATTCATTAAAATAAACCAAGGATTGTAGAATTAGCGCCTTTTTTCTCCTGTTTACTTTTTCAAGTTTCTCTTTCTCCAGGATAATAGTGGCTGGTTATGGTAGTGATTTATGTATTAATTAAACATTGTGATGAAAATATCCATTTATTCATTCATTTTCCAAACCTGCTTATTCTGGCTGTTGCAGCTGTTTATTTTGTACCCATACTATAACCATAAGCTTCTATACTATAAAGATGGCCAAAATGGATCACTTGCTTATAGTCTAAACATTTTGCAAATATAAAATTAAAATAAATCACAGTTTATATATTGTTATTCTCAGATCTTGATACATGAAACACAGTTGTACATGTTGTCAAAATTCAAATTGTATTATAATGTAAGAGTGATGAAATAAAGTAATGCAATACCATTTAAACAAGGTCAGGATGTCTTAAATTCGTCTTGGTTGAGAAATAACCTTGATTTTTCGTGGAAGTATTCTCTTTAATTTATGTTTATGCAAGACTGCATTTTCATGAACATGTGAACACTGTAATCTGTACTTTTGGGTGTGGCTGAAAAAAAAAAATTCTTTGGCTTGAAAGAGTGTGGCTGTTTTTTTTCTCTGGATGTGTTTCAACTTTTCTTTCTCTATTTCGTGGTCAGAATGAACCATGGAAGCTGATGCCATGCACTGTAGCCTGTGACCACCTAATTTGCACTGATTGATCAACTTTGTGAGGCCAATGTCTTACTTAAAGCGAGCACATCACATTCATCCTGCTTTGCTTTACTTGCTCCCTGTGCATTACAGGATTGAATATAAAATTCTGTTATTAACCTACAAATCTTTAAATAGCCTTGCACCAGACTACATTAGTGACCTTCTCCATCACTATGCTCCTGTTCGGCCAATTAAGGTCCAGTGATTCTGGAAATCTTGTTGTGCCCTAGACTAACCTGCACTCTATGGGTGACAGAACCATTGGCTGTGTAGCGCCCAGACTTTGGAATGACCTCTTTAAATTAATTTTAAACAGTTGACTGTATTCATTGTTTTAAAAAAGATAGATAGATAGATAGATACTTTATTAATCCCAAGGGGAAATTCACATACTGCAGCAGCAGCATACTGATACAAAAAAAAAAAAATATTAAATTAAAGATTGATAATAATGCAGGTAAAAACAGACAACTTAAAAACTAATTTTTTCAGTAAGACGTTTAACTTGCCCTAACATTCTGACCCTTCTTTCAGTTTACCTCTTTATCCAGATAATCAGGATAATTTGTGTGTTTGATATATCACAAATGATGTTATTTATTTTTAGGGCTTTCTTCTTGTTTTGTGTTTAATATTTGACTCTGGTTTACTGTATTTTAATTGATGCTTTGTATATCCTATATTTATCTGTTTACCACATATTCTTTTTAAAGGCTTACACACACAAACACACACCATATACCGTATACCTCAACCAAGGGATACGATCCTGCCAGACCTCTTTTTTTTTTTTTTACCTCCTACAAATATCAGAAAGCCTTCCAAGAAGACAGTAAAGGCTTACATTTTGCCTGTGCTGTGGATAGGTTTTTATATATTATTATTATTGATTAATGCCTTAGTTTTAGCCTCTATGTATACATTGATTAATGCCTTAGTTTTAGGCTGTATGTATACTTTATTTAAGGTACTTTGTAATTGATATATTATTTCTTTAAAACCTAGAATGTAATATGGCACTTAAATGCACTAAATGGGTTTAGTTTTGACAGATACTTCTATTGTATTCAGTTGATGGAATAATGGGTAGAATAGAATTAGTGCTGGGCGGTATACCGGTTCATACCAAAAAACGTTTTTTATTTTTGTTATGAAATGGATTTTTCTTATACTGTAACACCGGTTTAAATAGCCTAAACAATGTTCAGAACATGGCGCAACGGGAAACTGTTTAAGGGGGTACCTTTTTCACTGCTGCACCGCTAAATACGCATGCGACTGAGTACATGCGTTAGTGGAGGTATTGTACGGTGAAAATGGACAGAGAACATACTGAAACTGAAGCTATAGCAGATGATAAATTTGAACATAATGACACAGAAGAACTTTTGCCAAAAAAAAGGAGCCGTGTCTGTTGTCTGGAGATACCTTGGTTTTAAAAGGTCGGAAGGTGGACCATTATGTTCAAATGTGTGAATACTGTTTCTATACTATTGGATAATACTGCAAGCCAAGTTGTACTTGTTTTATTTTTTTCCAGTACTGTGTAATGTACCTGGGTACTGTAAAATAAAGTGTGACGACATGTTGAATTTATTCTCGACATTTCCACTTTAATCTTGATGCTTATGACGAGAATAAAGTCAACATGTTGACTTTATTCCCCACATTTTTTTAAAAATTTTATTTATTTATTGTAATCATTCCATACAAATAGATCAATTTATACAAAAAAGAATTAAAGACAAATCAAACCCCACCATTGAGAAGGACAGCATGGACAAAGGAGAATTGCTTAGAGCTTTTTAATAGGGCAAAAATAAACAAAAAAAAAGGAAAAAATATATATAGGTAAATAAAAATGGAGAAGGGAAAGAAATGCGGAAATAATTATTTCTTCTTATTCTAAAATATTATTGATTAGGTCCTGCCAGGTTTTGAAAAAATTCTGTACAGATCCTCTAACTGAGAATTTGATTTTTTCCAATTATCAAATAATATAAAACATCGGTTTCCCCACTGGCTTATCAGAGAAGAGTTAGGATTTTTCCAATTTAACAAAATAAGTCTGCGTGCCAAAAGTGTAGTGAATGCAATCACTGTTTGCTTGTCCTTCTCCAGTACAAGTCCGTCTGGAAGAACACCGAACACAGCTGTTAATGGGTTAGGAGGGATTGTGACACCAAGGCTGTCTGAAAGGCACTTAAAAATTTTGGTCCAAAATGATGTTAATTTGGTGCAGGCCCAAAACATGTGACCCAGTGAGGCAGGAGCTTGGTTGCAGCGTTCGCAGGTTGGATCTTGCCCTGGAAACATTTTGGACAGTTTTAAGCGAGACAGATGAGCTCGATATATAATTTTAAGTTGAATAATTCTATGCTTTGCGCATATGGAGCGCGAGTGAATTCTCTGCAATGCTACCTTCCACTCCTTTTTTGATATATTGATTAAGAGATCTTTTTCCCAATGTCCTCTTGGATCTTATTAGTGTCCTCTGGACTCTAATAAGATTTTATATAATGCGGAAATGGTGTCTAATTCCTCGAAATTGAGCAGTATTTTTTCCAGCATGGTGGAGGATACGAGATGAGGAAAATCGGGCAGTTTCTGTTTAACAAAGTTTCTAATTTGAAGATAGTGAAAGAAATGTGTAGCTGGGAGGTTGAGTTTGGAATGTAATTGTTCAAAGGATGCAAAGATATTGTCTATATAAAGATATTTGAGCAATTTAATCCCAAATCTTTTCTAGTTATTAAAAACTGGATATGTTTGCAAGGGTTGAAAGAGGTGGTTCTCTTGCAGAGGTGCCACAGATAAAAGATTTTCCTTCTTAAAATGCTTTCTAAGTTGGTTCCATATTCTGAGTGAGTTAAGCACAATTGGGTTATTAGTATATTTGCGATAACTTGCATTTATTGGAGCGCAGAGCAGGTAGTATAAAGAAGTACTACAGGATTTTACTTCTATTACGGGCCAAGCCTGTGTATGTTCATTTTTTTGTGTCCAGGTTTTTATGGCTTGTATGTTTGCTGCCCAGTAATAAAACTGAAAATTAGGTAAAGCCATGCCACCTTCTGCCTGAGGTCTTTGTAGGGTCGCTCTTTGGATACGTGAGTGTTTTGAGTTCCAAATAAATGAGGTTATAGTTGAATCTAATTGCTTAAAAAATGATTTATTGATATATATTGGAATGTTTTGAAATAAAAAGAGAAGTTTAGGAAGGATATTCATCTTAAAATTGTTAATTCTTCTGGCTAGAGTGAGATGAAGGGTTGACCATCTATGCAAGTCTTGCTTAATTTTTTCCATACAGGTGGCAAAATTTTGTTGATAAAGAGCTTTATGTTTACTTGTGATATTTACCCCAAGGTATTTAAACTGATCTGCTATGGTAAAAGGTAGGGTGTCCAATCTAATATTATATGCTTGTGAATTCACTGGAAAGAGTATACTTTTATTCAGATTAATTCTGAGACCAGATATCTTTTGAAATTCTGTGAGTGCTGTTAAAACTGCGGGCACATTGTTTTCTGGGTCTGATATATATAAAACCATATCATCTACATATAGAGAAATTTTCTATTCCAGCCCTTCTCTGATAATCCCCTTTATCTGATAAGAATTTCAACAGTGAGCCGCCAGTGGTTCAATGGCGATTGCAAACAGCAGTGGTGACAAGGGGCATCCTTGTCTGGTGCCACGTTCTAACTTAAAGTAGTCTGAACAAATGTTGTTAATACAAACTGAAGCTTCTGGATTGGTATACAGTAGTTTGATCCATGCACAAATATTTGGGCCAAACCCAAATTTCTCCAATGCAGTGAAAAGGTAATTCCATTCAATCATATCAAATGCTTTTTCTGTGTCTAATGATAGTAATATCTCTGGGGTGTATGACTTTGTTGGTGAATATATTACATTAAACAGGCGTCAGAGATTGGAAGATAAGTGTCGGCCTTTAATAAATCCAGTTTGATCCTGTGATATTACCGAGGGTAGCACTTTCTCCATCCTTCTAGCTATAATTTTTGAGAGTATCTTAACATCATTATTCAGGAGTGAAATTGGTCTGTATGATGCACATTGTAACAAGTCCTAATTTTGTTTAGGAAAGACGGTGATTAATGCTTGACGAAACGTTTGAGGTAGAATTTGATTGCCTCTAGCTTCTGTAAGTGTTGCCAATAAGAGGGAAGCTAGCGGAGTGGAAAATTTCTTATAAAATTCTACGGGGTAACCACCAGGGCCTGCTGATTTCCCGTTTTGAAGTGACTTTATAGCTTCTAGTAATTCTGATAGGATCAGAGGTTTATCCAGTTCCTCAGCACTTAAAGCATCTATTTGTGGTATCTGTGATGTATTCAGAAATGCATTAGATTGTGTGTTGTCTTCTTTGAACTCAGTGGAATATAAGGATTTATAATAATCTCTAAATGTGTGCATTATATTTTTATGGTCAGTGATTTCTTCTCCATTCGTGTTGGTGATTACTGGGATTGCATTGCGAATTTCTTGTTTGTGAATTTGTTGAGCTAAAAGCTTATTAGCTTTTTCTCCGTGTTCATAGTAATGATGTCTTGACTTATAAATAAGTTGTTCACTTTCTTTAGTTGTCAAGATGTTGAGTTCTGTATGCAGACCCTGCCTTTTCCTATGAAGAGCTTCACTTGGACGCTTGGCTTGTTCTTCATCTATTCTAGTAATTTCGCTTCTCAGCTCTGATGCTTTCTAGGTTTCTAATTTCAAGTTCAAGTTCAAGTTCAAGTTCAAGTAGGCTTTATTGTCACTTCAACCATATACAGTTAGTACACAGTGAAACGAAACAACGTTCCTCCAGGACCAAGGTGCTACATGCAACATAAATTACAACATAAATTAACAGAAAAAACTAAACTAGCTAACTAAGAAATGTGCAAACAAAAGCAACAAAGTGACAGTGTGACAAAAACACAAACGTAACATAATAATAAGGTGTTGTTGTGATGAGTTGAGGTAGTGGAGAAACAGTAAACATTCCTTAGTGTAGCAGCAATAATTAGGAAGTAAAGAAGTTAGTGCAAAAAGTTGTCCAGTAATGGATATTGTGCAAAAAAAGCATTGACAGGTTGGTGTATACGATAGTTTGGTAGTGTAGGTCAGTGTGTTTGCGCTTGTGTTGATTAGTCAGTCCAATCTCAATGTTTTGAGGTAGTTGAGTTAAGCTAAGTGATAATGTTTGTGTGTGTGTGTGTGTGTGCATGCGTGTGTGTGTGTTTATCAGTCCAGTCCCTTTTTGTTGAGGAGACGGATGGCTTGTGGAAAAAAGCTGTTGCACAGTCTGGATGTGTGTGCCCGAATGCTTCGGTACCTTTTTCCAGATGGCAGGAGGGTAAAGTGTGTGTGAGAGGGATGTGTCCGATCAGCCACAATGCTGGTGGCTTTGCGGATGCAGCGTGTGGTGTAGATGTCTTCAATAGAGGGGAGAGAGACCCCGATGATCTTCTCTGCTGTCCTCACTATCCGCTGTAGGGTCTTACGGTCCGATATGGCACAATTCCCAAACCAGACAGTGATGCAGCCGCTCAGGATGCTCTCGATAGTTCCTCTATAGAAGGTGGTCAGGATCGGTGGTGGGAGCTGGGCCTTTCTCAGTCTTCTCAGAAAGAAGAGACGCTGTTGGGCTTTCTTGTGTAGGGAGCTGGTGTTGAGGGACCAGCTGAGGTCCTTCTCCAGGTGGACACCCAGGAATTTGGTGCTGTCGACGATCTCCACAGAGGAGCCGTTGATGCTCAGCGGAGAATGGTCGCCTCGTGTCCTCCTAAAGTCAACAATCATCTCCTTTGTCTTGTCAACATTCAGAGAGAGGTTGTTGTCTTTACACCAGTCCGTTAGCCCCTGCACTTCCTCTCTGTACGCTGACTCGTCGTTCTTGCTAATGAGACCCACCACGGTTGTGTCATCAGCGAACTTAATGATGTGATTTGAACTGTGTGTTGCTACACAGTCGTGAGTCAGCAGTGTGAACAGCAGGGGACTGAGCACACAGCCTTGTGGGGCACCTGTGCTCAGTGTGGTGGTGCTGGAGGTGCAGTTCCCGATCCGTACTGACTGAGGCCTTCCGGTCAGAAAGTCCAGGATCCAGTTGCAGAGGGAGGTGTTCAGGCCCAACAGGCTCAGCTTCCCGATCAGTTGTTGGGGGATGATCGTGTTGAATGCTGAGCTGAAATCTATGTACAGCATTCGAACGTATGTGTCCTTCTTGTCCAAGTGTGTGAGGGCAAGATGGAGTGCAGTGGAGATGGCGTCGTCCGTTGAGCGGTTAGGACGGTACGCAAATTGCAGTGGGTCCAGTGAGGGGGGCAGCAGGGTCTTGATGTGTCTCATGACGAGCCGCTCGAAGCACTTCATGATGGTGGGTGTAAGTGCAACAGGACGGTAGTCATTGAGACAGGACACAGAAGACTTCTTGGGCACGGGTACGATGGTGGTGGCCTTGAAGCACGTGGGAACGACGGCGCTGCTCAGAGAGATGTTGAAGATGTCGGTAAGAACATCTGCCAGCTGTTCTGCACATTCTCTGAGCACTCTGCCTGGGATGTTGTCTGGTCCAGCAGCTTTACGTGGGTTGACTCTGCGTAGAGTTTTCCTCACATCCGCTGTAGTGAGACACAGCACCTGGTCGTTCAGAGGAGGGGTGGTCTTCCTCGCCGCCACATCGTTCTGCCTGTCGAACCGAGCGTAGAAGTTGTTCAGCGCATCTGGGAGGGAGCCGTCACCGTCACAGGCAGGTGATGTCGTCCTGTAGTGTGTGATGGCTTGTAAACCCTGCCACATGCGCCGTGTGTCGCCGCTGTCTATGAAGTGATTGTGGATTCTCTGGGCGTGTGCGCGCTTCGCCTCTCTGATGGCCTGAGAGAGTTTGGCCCTTGCTCTTCTAAGGGCCACTTTGTCTCCCGCTTTGAAGGCAGAGTCTCGGGTCCTCAGAAGTGCACGCACTTCCGCAGTAATCCACGGTTTCTGGTTGGGTCGTGAGATGATGTTCTTGGAGACAGTGACGTCATCGGTGCACTTACTGATGTAGCTGGTCACTGATGAAGTGTACTCCTCCAAGTCAGTGAAGTCGCCGTAAGTTGCAGCCTCCCTAAACATGTTCCAGTCAGTGCTCTCGAAACAGTCCTGAAGAGCAGAGATGGCTCCTGCTGGCCAGGTTTTCACCTGCTTCAGAACCGGTTTTGAACGCCTGACAAGTGGTCTGTATGCCGGAATTAGCATAACAGAGATGTGGTCTGAGTAGCCGAGGTGGGGGCGGGGCTCAGCCCGATATGCGCCGGGGATGTTTGTGTAAACAAGATCCAGCGTGTTTTCCCCTCTCGTTGCAAAGTCCACATATTGATGGAATCTAGGAAGCACTGACTTGAGATTTGCATGGTTGAAATCTCCAGCAACAATAAACAGTCCATCCGGGTGTGTATTTTGCAGTTCACTGATCTTTGTATACAGTTCCCATAGCGCTTCCTTAGCATTAGCGCCAGGTGGAATGTACACTCCGATAATGAAAATGGTGGTGAATTCCCGTGGTAAATAAAAAGGTCTGCATCTAACAGTCACAAACTCCACCAGCGATGAGCAATAACTAGAAACTAGCACAGAGTTCTTGCACCATTTCGCGTTGATGTAAACACACAAGCCGCCACCGCGAGTCTTACCGCACAGAGCTGCATTTCTGTCGGCGCGAAACGAGGCTAGCCCATCTAGCTGAATAGCGGCGTCCGGTACTCTGTCGCTGAGCCATGTCTCCGTGAAAACAAAGACACAGCAGTCTCTAACCTCACGCTGTGTAGCCTGCTGGAGTCGGATGTAGTCCAGTTTATTGTCCAGGGAGCAGACGTTGGATAGGAGGATGGACGGGAGAGCCGGCCGGCTAGGGTTTGTTTTTAGCCTAGCACAGACTCCCGCCCGCTTTCCGCGCTTCCGCTTCCTCGCGCACCGCTTCCTTCTCCGGCCGCCGGCATCAGGCAACGCCGAGGCTTCGAGGCCTGGTTCGCGCAGCAAGCCGAGGTCGCGTAGCGTTTCCCGCAGCTCATCATGGATGTCGTTAACCGGTTTGTTTAGGTAGAAGAGTGTCTGGCGGTTGTATGTACGGACACCAGTCGCGACGATATCCATACATAGAGTAAAATAAACACGTTACACATAAAACGTAAACAACGTAGCACCGTTTTGGCTCCGGAGCGGCCGCTGCGTGCTACTGCCGCGCCGCCATCCCCTTTTGATTTATTTCTGTGGAACAGATATGAGATAATCTGTCCTCTTAAGAAGGCCTTTAGAGTTTCCCAGAGTGTTCCTGCAGAAACCTCTGAGGGTGTGTTTGTCTGTAGGAAGAAGCTGATTTGTTTGGATATACAGTAATCCCTCGCTATATCACGCTTCACCTTTCGCGGCTTCACTCCATCGCGGATTTTATATGTAAGCATATTTAAATATATATCGCGGATTTTTTGCTGGTTCGCGGATTTCTGCGGACAATGGGTCTTTTAATTTCTGGTACATGCTTCCTCAGTTGGTTTGCCCAGTTGATTTCATACAAGGGACGCTATTGGCAGATGGCTGAGAAGCTACCCAACTTACTTTTCTCTCTCTCTTGCGCTGACTTTCTCTGGTCCTGACGTAGGGGGATTGAGCAGGGGGGCTGTTTGCACACCTAGATGATACGGACGCTCGTCTAAAAATGCTGAAAGATTATCTTCACGTTGCTACCTTCTGTGCAGCGACATGGTGCTTCGCATACTTAAAAGCTCGAAGGGCACGTATTGATTTTTGATTGAAAAACAAACTCTGTCTCTCTCTATCTCTCTCTCTCTTTCTCTGCTCCTGATGGAGGGGGTGTGAGCTGCCGCCTTCAACAGCTTTGTGCCGCGGGTGCTTCACATACTTAAAAGCCAAACAGCCCTATTGATTTGTTTGCTTTTCTCTGTCTCTCTGATATGCTCTGCTCCTGACGCGCACTCCTTTGAAGAGGAAGATATGTTTGCATTCTTTTAATTGTGAGACTGAACTGTCATCCCTGTCTTGTCATGGAGCACAGTTTAAACTTTTGAAAAAGAGACAAATGTTTGTTTGCAGTGTTTGAATAACGTTCCTGTCTCTCTACAACCTCCTGTGTTTCTGCGCAAATCTGTGACCCAAGCATGACAATATAAAAATAACCATATAAGCATATGGTTTCTACTTCGCGGATTTTCTTATTTCGCGGGTGGCTCTGGAACGCAACCCCCGCGATGGAGGAGGGATTACTGTTAATTCTGTGCAGTTCTCGTCTGCCAATAGAAGAGGGTTAAGACGCCATCTGTGAGGTGAGTGTGAGGGGCTTAATGATTTTAGCTTCAAGACTAGAGGGGCATGGTCGGAGATAACAATTGTCGTATTTGCACGATATAATTGTAGGCAAGAAATTATTATCTATAAAAAAAATAATCAATTCTTGAGTAGCTATGATGCACTGGTGAGTAGAACGAATATGTTCTTGAGTTTGTGGTTAAGAAACCTCCAGGGGTCTGATAAGTTGTGGTCAGTTACAAACTGAGTAATTGTCTTTGCAGTATTAGATGTCGTCCCCCCGTCATAGGAGTCCTATCTAAGAGTGGATTTAAAACACAATTAAAGTCCCCAGCCATTATAATTTTATGAGTGTTCACATTGGGAATGGATGCAAATAGATTTTGCATGAATTCCTTATCATCGACATTGAGTGCATAAACATTTATCAAAATCATTTTACTGTTAAATAAGTTGCCCATGACCATCACATATTTCCCTTCAGGGTCCGATACTACATCTGATGCTACAAATGGGACTGTTCTGTGTATGAGAATTCCCACACCTCTAGTTTTCTTTGTAAAGCTAGAATGGAACATTTGGCCAGTCCAGTCTTTTTGTAGTCTGGACTGATCCTTGCTTAGTAAGTGGGTCTCCTGTAAAAATACTATTTTAGCGTTTAAGCCTGTTAGGTGAGAGCATACTTTCTTTCTCTTTAATTCGTGATTCAGGCCTTTAACATTCCAGCTCACAAAGTTAACTGTCCCATCATGGAGACATTGATTCTGAGTTTATAGTCTTAGTTATAGTCTTAACTGGTAATGAGACAGTTTTAATCTTAATTTCAAATTTCCCCACAAGTTATTGCCATATAGCCTATTGTTACGTTGATATTTATAGTTATAAAGATTAGAAGAATATTCTCCACATTTCTACTTTATTCTCGCAGTTTATGTCGAGATTAAAGTCGATATGTTGACTTTAATCTCGTAATTTGTCATTAAAGTAGAACATCGTAACCTAAACTTCAACTTAAAATGAATATTTAATTTACTAGATTTTCTCAAACCCCGTCATAAGTTATGTAGCACATTAAATGTTTTGTGTTAAGTGTTCCCCGAGCCATATTAATCACTACGTGCTTCTTAAACTGACTTCCTCTTGCACTAAGAGGAGGCGCAGGCAGCAATCACCACACAGAATACATTCATTTCATGATATTCCTGCTCCCTGAACATTTAGAATGCTAAGATAAATACTTCATATTTTCATGATGAAATGCATTAAAGCATGTATTAATCATGTGGGGGCACAGTGGCATGGAGGGTGTACTTGCTGCCTTGCAGCAAGGGGGTCCCGGGTGTTCCCTGCCTTGAATTTGCATGTTTTTCTGGTGGGTTTACTTGGTGTGCTTCAGTTTTTTTTCAAAGTCATGTAGAATGTGGGGTTTTGTTATGCTATATTGACCCTGCTAGTGTATGTATTGCTCGTATTCAACCTGTGATGTGCTGGTGCCCTGTTCAGGATTTGCTTCTGCCTTGCACACAATGCTTGCTGGGATGGATGCAACGCTGAATGGATAGCATAATTAAACATGTATAACGAAGATTTTTTTAAAGTTCTGAACACTCCGTGGTCTAAGTTTATAACTAGTTTTAATTTCACAAAGACGTTTATCATGTGGTGATTGGTTATTTGGAGAAAGAAAATGGAAAGAAAGGAAGGAACTGGGGGTTTGGTACGTCAGACAGAGACCGCATGCATGCAATAAAGAAAGCCTGCTCAGAAGAACATCCATTGAATTCTGTGTTCGTGTCTCCTACCACCACATCACAAACCCAATATTTACACAATATTTAAGTTAAACCTCTGCGATACCCATTCATACATCCAGTTTTTTGGAGCCTTGTCACACCTGCCATAAAGTTCTCTACACTGAACATACACCTTGGAACCCCTTACTGCGATGGAGCAGCACTACCGTGCATGTTTAATACCTGTTTTAATGCATTTCATCATGAAAATTTATCTTAGCATTCTACATTTTCAGAGAGCAGGAATATCATGAAGTGAATGTATTCCGTGCGGCGATCACTGCCTGCACCTCCTCTTAGTGCAAAAGGAAGTCAGTTTAAGAAGTACATAGCGATAAACAACTAGGTCGGGGAACACTTAACACAAAGCATTTAATGTACTACATTAACTTATGATGGGGTTTGAGAAAATCTAGTAAATTAAACATTGATTTAGGATGAAGTTTAGTTTATGACATTCTACTTTAATGACAAAATAAACTATGAGAATAAAGTGGAAATGTCGACTTTAATCTCGACATAAGCGTCGAGATTAAAGTGGAAATGTTGAGAATAAAGTCAATATGTTGACTTTATTCTCAACATATAGTTTTTTTTTTTCTTCACTTCCTTAGGGCTATACCACAAATAGCATTATTAATGCAAGTTGCAGTTTTATTATTTATGTATATAGCTTAGCTTGAAGCAAGGTCCATATTAATGCAGTTTGCCTTAATGATGGTTCAGCTGGTAAAGATGTCATCACCAAGTTGTACTTGTTTTATTTTATTTTAATTTGGTGAATACTGTGTAATGCACCTGTTCTTGAAGTCTTGAAAGTAACAGTATTATTACTGGATGTTGCACTATTATTTATTTTACTGTTATTATTTATTAGTTTAAATATTATGCAGTTTAATGATGGTAAAGTTGTTTAAAAAGTCACTTTAACGTGTCAGTGGACAGAGATTGTTAACATTAACAGAAAGTGTAGTTGGTTTACAAAAAATATTTACTATTCCTTTTCTAAGACATGTTCAGTGCAATAAAACTTTTGACAAGCACCTCTTTATATTTTACTAAGTCTAAATGCCTCTTTGGATGGTTGAAAATATGTTGTGAAAATTTTAGTTTAAGTTGTTTGCAAAGTTTATTCAATAAAAAGGCTCTATATTTTGACTGCATCTGTCATGCAGTGTGATTCCTTCTCTTCATTAGTGCCACCCTCTTGAAAACTATCACTTTATGGGGCCATCCAAACCTGTATTAATACTTGTGTGCACATTAAAATGTTTTTTTGTACAATGTACAATTCTCATGACAGTGGAATAGGTTAATCTTAGCCAGTAATTGCAGTGGAAAATGTGGTTAACATCCACTCATGCATGGGGAAAAAATACAGTCCAATACCGTGAAAGCGGTATAATTTTGAAAAATACTGTGATACAGAATTTTGGTCATACTGCCCAGCACTAAATAGAATACTCGATCACTTAAATAATCGATTACTGCAGTCCTAATATATACTGCTGGCCACTGTACCTGTCAAAGACAGATAATAGGATCATTTTAAAAAAATTACAATATCTTGTCCTTTGTGCTTCTTCAGCTCTTTTCTTTGTATTTGCGTGTGCAAACTTCTCTTCACCAGTGCTTCCTCTCTTGGGTGTGTTCCCGTAAAGCATGTTTCTCAGACTGTCATTATTTTTCGCATCTTTCTCACCTCTCTGATTTTATACTTGCCATCTTTGAATGCTACTTTTGCACTTCCTTTTTCATAGTGTCACCAAAGCAAATCATACCAAAGAAAATCTGATTCCGCAAAGGGCCTGGACACTTAGACCAGAGTGTTTTATTATATAGTAGATTTGTTTGTCCCAGTCTGCAAAAATGTGAAGCTCTTTTAAGATTAACCTTTAGCAAAACAGGTAAGACCAAGGCCAAAGCTTTTTAGTGGTTAAAAAATAAAAAAGGTTATTGTTTTTGATTGGCCTAGTCAATGGTCTAGTCTCAACACCACTGAGTATTTGATATTTTAGAATGTAGTACTAGGGTGTTGTACCGTGTTAGCCATAATGAATGTAGAGAAAAGCCAAGCAAAATGACACCTTTAATTGGCTAACTAAAAAGATTACAATATGCAAGCTTTCGAGGCAACTCAGGCCCCTTCTTCTGATTACATCTTGCCTGAAGAAGGGGCCTGAGTTGCCTCGAAAGCTTGCATATTGTTAGCCAATAAAAGGTGTCATTTTGCTTGGCTTTTCCCTATATTTTAGAATGAAAGTCTACAAGTACAGTAATCCCTCCTCCATCGCGGGGGTTGCGCTCCAGAGCCACCCGCGAAATAAGAAAATCTGCGAAGTAGAAACCATATGTTTATATGGTTATTTTTATATTGTCATGCTTGGGTCACAGATTTGCGCAGAAACACAGGAGGTTGTAGAGAGACAGGAACATTATTCAAACACTGCAAACAAACATTTGTCTCTTTTTCAAAAGTTTAAACTGTGCTCCATGACAAGACAGAGATGACAGTTCCGTCTCACAATTAAAAGAATGCAAACATATCTTCCTCTTCAAAGGAGTGCCCGTCAGGAGCATATAAAGTCACAGAGATAGAGAAAAGCAAACAAATCAATAGGGCGAAGCACCGTGGCACAAAGCTGTTGAAGGCGGCAGCTCACACCCCCTCCGTCAGGAGCAGACAAAGAGAGAGAGAGAGAGATAGAGAGAGACAGAGTTTGTTTTTCAATCAAAAATCAATACGTGCCCTTCGAGCTTTTAAGTATGCGAAGCACGGTGCAGCATGTCGTTTCAGGAAGCAGCTGCACAAAATATAGCAACGTGAAGATAATCTTTCAGCATTTTTAGACGAGCGTCCCTATCGTCTAGGTGTGCGAACAGCCCCCCTGCTCAATCCCCCTACGTCAGGATCAGAGAAAGTCAGCGCAAGAGAGACAGAGAAAAGTAAGTTGGGTAGCTTCTCAGCCATCTGCCAATAGCGTCCCTTGTATGAAATCAACTGGGCAAACCAACTGAGGAAGCATGTACCAGAAATTAAAAGACCTATTGTCCGCAGAAATCCGCGAACCAGCAAAAAATCCACGATATATATTTAAATTTGCTTACATATAAAATCCGCGATGGAGTGAAGCCGCGAAAGGCGAAGCGCGATATAGCGAGGGATTACTGTATTGTCATAGAAACTTGAGTGATTTTGGGCAAATCTGTCAAGAGGGACTATTAACATACTGAGTAAGTGAAGATATTAAGCTGTAGGCTTCTATGCTGAAACACTTAAAGCTGTTATAGTTGATCAACCAAAAATTTATATATGGAGTCTGATTACCTATGTAGGTGGTATATTTCTGTTTTTCTTTTATGAAGTTTGACAACGTATAACCAGGTTTATTTCGAAAAGGTTTCTTTTTAACTATGAATTTTGCAGTATATATACCTTCATATATCTTTAAGCCCTTACGTTTTAGCTATAGTTATTGATACAGTATTTATAATAACAAAGAAAGTTCTGCTCTTGGAACAAATAAATTCCTAGCAGGCAAATCAAATGTCTAAATGTTTTTCACTTTTATCACAATATGTACTCTTAATTAAGGCAGAGCGATATGGCAAAAAAGATAAAGCCTTGAAAAAATAAAAAATAAGGTTGTCCATATTCTGTAAACTGAACATACAACTGTATCCTTCTCAGAAATGCAAAAACAAATGTATTTTTCTTTTTATTGTTTATGAAGAAAGGTGCATGATGAATAGCTCCGACAGATCCTTCCACCAGACACTGGACAAGGGATGCTCTTGTCCTAACATAATTAATTATATTGTGTAATGGGATACTGTATATAATGCCTTGGGTGATGCACGCTGAAGCAGAGAGTAGAGTATGCCAAAGTTGTTTGTTGTGGATAAGGTTTACATTAATCCCATGCTTCCTTGCATTTGTTCCATTTCACTGGGTATATTGGTTTTAAGTGCTAGAACAAACTGGATGTGCTACCACTTTGAACTGCTGTAGTCATTTAGCAAACTTCACATTTGTTTGACATCCAATCTTCATCCAAACCTACTGCAGACACCTAAGTTAAAGTTACAGCCTTTTGATGCAAGAAGCTCATTCAATAGAGAAACTCCACTCGTCTCTTTCACTGCATTGTTTGGTTTTGACTGTACACACTTGAACTGCTGATCGAACTGTTAATGATAAGCTGATTTTTCACATCCATCGCTGTATTCATTGTTTTCTTGACTGTTTAAATGTACTAATTGTTATTTAAATAAAACAAACACATGATTTTCAATTTTGAATATCTCTTGGAAAATTTTAGTTTGAATGAAACTATGTAATCGAAAAAAAATTGTCTAGTTCTTTTCTCACTATAAATACAAGGGATGTTCAAAACGTTTCCACACTTTTATATTTTCATTGGAAACGGTGAAGGCAGGAGGAGTAGTAACTGGTCGTGCCTAAGAGTGTCATATGTCTGGGAAAATTGCTTTGCAAACAAAGGTGACTATGTAGAAAAGTGATGTAATTTGTTTTTGAAATTCTTAATAAACAGAGCTTAAAAAACAGTGCAGAAACTTTTTTTTTTTTTACATCCCTTACAGCCCTCTCTGTGTCCAAAAGTATATTTCTCTTCTTCTTCTCTAATTACCATTTACATAGATACAAATTGATTATAGAGTTTCTACTCTTCTCAGCATTTATTCTTCTCTTGACTGAACATCTGTTTTCTCAGTAATTCATTTTATGTTTTTTAGCTGGTGCATCACAAGTCAAGTGGAACAAGAGGAATCAACATTGTCTAGCTACAAGCCATGATGGGGATGTTCGTATTTGGGACAAGCGGGTAAGTAAGCAAATGGTTTTGGATTTCTTTAATTTTGTAGGAAAAGAACATTATAAAGTAGAACTAACAGGCTGAATTCAAGTTGCTTTTATTTGTGTTGACATTTAAAGTATTTTTTGTAGTGCCTGTTTTTGTTCAAATTTGTTATCCATGCTTACAGATTTTTAGTTTGTTCCACTGTCATATGACCAGCATGAGAGCAATCATTAAGAAGGGTATTAGGGAAGATAAAAGTCAGTTAGAGAGAAATATTGTGGATAATAAAAAGAAAATACAGTGCAATATTTTCAGTGTTTTAATGGTTAAAGAACAGTCGAGGAGGTGAAGCATATCAGGAATATTAATGTGGAAGTACAATATACAGAGAATGAAATGGCAAATGCTATAAACCTGCATTTTTCTGATGTTTTCACATGTGAGGAATTGGATAACCTCCCAGCAGTGACAGGTGGTACTAGGGGAGGTACCTAGTGATCTGAAAATTTTACAGATGAAGGAGCTGCTTAGATTAAATATGCTGAAATCTAACAAGTCACTAGCACTAGTTATACGATCAGAGTCGTGCATGTGGCATTGTTTATATTGATTTTCACAAAGCGTTTAATAAGGTCCCACATAAGAGGCTGGGCGTCAGTTTGAAAGAAGTGGGAATTCGGGATGCATTGTATACATTTATGGAGACTTGGCGAAACATAGGAAGCAGGAGGTTGATGGTGCACATATCTTCATCAGAATTAGGTGATTCTGAGAGTGTATTTTGTCAGTGGTCACTGCTGGGGCTACTGTCATTTTTTAATTTATATAATGATCTGGGTAGTAATATAAACAACAAGCTGTTTAAGATTGCAGATAATGCAAAACTAGGTGAATTGGAAGATAATCTAAAATGTTGAATCTATTTAATCCTTACAGAGGGATTTGGATAGTAAACAGGCTTGAGCAGATTTGTGTCAGATTAAATTTGACAGACAGACTGATTGATTAATTGAGTGATTATAATTTTTCTCCCCAATGGCAAATTAAAAATTTACAGACACTCATAATGTAAGGGCGGAGTGGTGGCTCTGAGGCTAAGGATCTGCGCTGGTATCCCGAAGGTTGCCGGTTCAAATCCCCGTCACTGCCAAAAGAGATCCTGCTCTGCTGGGCCCTTGAGCAAGGCCCTTAACCTGTAATTGCTCCAGGGGCGCTGTACAATGGCTGACCCTGCGCTCTGACCCCAAGGGGTATTCGAAAACTACCAAATTCCTAATACAAGAAATTGTATAAGGCGAAACAAAGAACAAAAAAAAAATAAATAAAAAAAAAATGTAAGTACATATGAGGTATTGCACATTGGAAGTAAAAATAGTATATTTGAATACACAATGGGAGGTCTGAAACTTGAAAGTACCTCTTGTGAAAAGCACATTGGAGTAGTAGTGGTCTCTCAACTTCCAGACAATTTTCAGAAGACATTCAGAAGGCTAACGAAATGTTAGTTTATACAGCAAGATCTGTAGAGTACAAGTCAAAGAGGTTATGCTTAAGTTTTAGAATGAGCTAGTGAAGTCTCACCTTGACTACTGAACGTGAAATAATTAAAGGAGTTGAACCTTTTCAGTTTAAGAAAATGGACTTTAAGTAGGGAAATGATCGAAGTGTTCTAAATTACTAAAGGAATTAGTACCATGGATCCAGGTTGTTACTTTAAAATGAGTTCAACAAGAACACATTTGGAACTTTTCCTCCTACAGAGAGAACCATTTACACATGGAATAGGTTACCAAGTAGTACGGAAGATAGTAGTAGGACTTTAGGGACATTCAAAACTTGACTTGATGTTATTTTGGAGGAATTAGGTGGATTAGATTGGCAAGCTTTGTTAAGCTGAATGGCCTGTTCTCATCAAAATTTTTCTAATGTTCTGGTTATCATCTTGGGGAATCATCTTTGTCTAGCCCCTCCCCTAAGGAATGTCAAGGGTAACACATTCAGCACAAGGTTCTTTAGAAGTTATGTCATTAAAACTGGAGCATACAAACCAGTCTTTCATGCCATGATTCTGGTTGTATTAGGTTTAGATTCCTAGTTTCTGTGGTAATCGTAACCTTGGGTTGGATGATAATTATTTCTTTTTTGAGTTATTGTTATCTGCTAAAATTTCAGAAAATAGTACTATAATTTTAGAAAAAGCATGACACTACTCAGCACTTGGAGCTTTGAATGCAATGATCAAAAATGAAAGTCACAATACCCTTTTTACAAAGGATAAGTTTGCTTGTGTCTGAATGTTAAAAAAGTTAAAGAAAACACAAAGATGCTGATGTTCTGTTTCTCAAATTAAAGAAATTGTATTTATATATATTTAGTCTTTACTCTTAGAGTAGCTTTCTTTTTAGCTTTTAAGACCATATTTTAACACGAACAAAGGGATAATCTAGGCATACTTAATCAGTGCAATAGTGATAACAGGTTAATCTAAAACATAACCAGGTCACAGACAAATAGCAGGATGGTCCTACAGACTTTCAGACGAATACAGCATGGATGTGACTTAGCCTGGCTTATCTTAGATACTTCAATCTTCATGATCAAACAGTGGAGTTCTACCATTCAAAGCTTGCAAGAAACATCTTACTTCTTGAGCTTAAATACATTACACACATTAAATTCATTTTTGGAAACAACTGAGAACTGAATGAAGAGTCTTTTTATTTTCTTAGACCAGCATTCTCAACCTGTGTTATGGGGTGGAAAAAGATGGAAATGGCAAGCGTGAGCACATCCAAAAAGAGAGAGAATTCCACTGTAGAAAAGACACAGAGAGAAGCTGTTGAAGTTGCAGTTACTCAAGAATCAACCTCAAGTCAAAAATAAAGCTTTCCTTATGTAAACACATTCATCCATTTATGGAATTTGTTCATAAATAAAAAAATAACCGATCTGTGCTTGCTCTGACTCCTGATGATATGACCATTCAGCTGTCAGTTGCTGTAGTTTTAATTTATAGTGTTACGTATTTGAATGAGGCCATTTAAATGATGGACAGATTAGTTGCCATTTGATACAACAGTAATATGTGACCCTGGTAAATAAACGCTTTGCATTTATTTATTTATTTATTTTTTATTTAATGTATTCATAAAGCACTTTAAAAACAACCTCAAGGCTGACCAAAGTGCTGTACAAAGAAAAACAACACATTTACCCTCTGATAGTAAAGAACATTGCTACACTTATGCTTTCAGTCACCCATCCATTATATAACCAACTTATCATTTGAATTGTTGGGTGTGGGTGTCTATCCCAGCTGCTCTAGGACAAAAAAAAAACAAACTAGTGTTTCAAGATGTCCAAGTTGCCCAGACATTTTTGTGATTGGTGTAACAAAATAATATATGCCAATCTTAGTGAAAACACAAACAACCTATATCTGGATAGTATTTGGACAAATGAGACACAGTTAAAAGTATTTTTTGCTGTCCAATTCAAATTAGAAATCTCCATTAGTACTCAGTTGTAAGTACTTATGTCTGGTAGCTTGAAAACATCAGAATAAAGGCAGTTTTATAATAGGCCTGAAATAATCTTAAATTGACAAGTTTTATTTAACAAAGATACATTTTATTCACATAGGTAGCCTTAAAGGATATGTTTGGTATTTCTTCACCATCATGAAATACAGTATATTATGTTACCACATGAAATTACGCTCAAAATTAAAACGTTTTATAAATAAATAAAAAAAAAACAACTAGGCCACTCTTCTGTTTTATAATGGAGCTAATGGGAACTGGAGTCCCAATGTGATGAAAGCCTTAAAACTTACCGAATATATCAATTTTCCAAACCAAAAATGTGCTTGAGTATTGATATGCGTCAAAACACCTAGAGCTACATCGTTTGTTGTTTTGAGAGGAAAAAAATGGAAAAAAAAGCAAAACGCAAACTACTGTTGTGAGATTCAGCCATTTTTAAAGGATACCAGCTGTGTGCTTTACCAAATACCCAGTTTGTCTTTCTTAATGGCACACTTTCAGTCTCGGGGATGGATTCACATTGGATAGTTATCGCTGAAGCGCCATTATTGACACTGAATGTTGCCCAGATGTGAATTGCTGCTTATTTGTTAAGATACTTAAGTGGTAGAATTATCATTATGGGGATTCTAACTTCCATATAGATGTAACCATTGATCCTTAATTTTTAAACATTCATTAAATATTTAGTCCTTCAGCTTAGTGCAGCATGTACCTGGCTTTACCCATATTTGGGGTTATACGCTAGATTTGTTTTTTGCACTTGATGTATCCCCTTTTAACATTACAAAATGGACTATGTGATGTCTGATCATAAATGTCTAAATTTTAATGTTTGTCTACAGTACAATATACTCCTATGTCTGGTAAACAGGGATATCTTTCTTGTTTATTTAGTAATGAGAGTGCTGTGAATTTCTCTTCAGTGTTTCAAGATCATGCTTCAATTAAATAATCCAGATCATTTTAATAATATATCTTAAGTCCACTCTGGATTTTGTTGCCTCAGTACTGTTTAAAGCTAAGCAAAAATGTACTGTTACTCCTGGCTCACTGATATGGGCTTTAAAGAAAAAATGTAGGAAAGCTGAAAGAGCATGGAAAGCCTTCCAGCTAAATGAGCACTTGGAACAGTTGAATTGAATTGATGTCTACATATAATAATGCTGTAAAAGCAGCTAGAACATCTTATTTTTCTGACCGCTGTTGGATCAAATTAACAAAAGCACCTCCATTCTTTACAGTTCAAAATCACTTCCCCTACTTTGAGCACCACTTTCATGAGGCGTTGGATTGGTTTAAAAATCTGATAGTCAGTGAGCCATCTAATTGTTCCTACACAGTTTTAAGCAAAATTTACTCCTGGTTGTCTCCAAACACATCTGATGTAGCAAGACTGCATGTAGCCTAGTAGGATAAACTACTGCACATGTGCATTGAGAGTGTATTTAGTATGCTAGTATAGGCATCCATGATCACTCCTACGCAAATTAAGCTAGCATATCTAGTTAAAAATGAATGATTACATAGCACCAGGAAACAAAATACAGACACCACCATCCTTGCAATCTACTTTGTTAGATTTAATTGCTAGACAAGGTGGTTTGGCTTTGAAAAGACGGATGTTACTCATAGACGACATTCTGCAGACTATGTTGCAAATCAGTTGTCTTTAAAGGCAGGGTGACAAATGACTTGTTTTGCTATCTGCGAGCTAACCACCTTACATAATATGAAGAATATGAAAACCTTTGGGAATCCGCTGTTCATGACACTCCACCCAAAAATGATATATTTTTAAATGCTACTTGCCCCATGTAGTCTGTAGTGGGGGCTGAGAAACAATTTTAATCTCATATTTTCATGGAGTAATTAAATATTGAATATTTAAACTCAACTGTGTCGATAAGTGACCAGTGCTGGACAGTGCTAAAGGATGTAAAAATTATCCATGGATTAAAGAAAAAAAATCTCCCATAACTTGTATCGCATACTCCACATGTCCGATATCTATTTGTATAGTCTAAATGTGTGCATTTTTTGCTAAAATTTTATTAACATTTCCTGAAAATAGCACCATTGAATATTAACATGGAAGACATAATTCCCATAATGCTGTGCAACTGAACTGAAAATCTGACCCCCCCCCTTCTTCAAGCAGAAACCTGTGTTTCATTCAAACGCACAGCACTGTGGGAATAATGTTTTCCGTGTTTGCATTCAATGCATTTTTGTGCTCAGGAATTGGTTTCTTGACTAACTGAAGAGTCATTCAAAAAATGCTTATGTTGCCTAATGGATTGACAAACTCTGTTAATATAATGTGCACTTTGTTAACAGAGAAGTGTAAACGCCAAAACTTGCAGTTAGCAGGACAATCAAAATGGCTTATAACTTTGCTAATAATGAATTTGCAAACAGTGACTATATGTCATTCATTTTTTTTTAAAGGCAAAATAATGTTCTTTTGTATAACCCAGGAGTAAAAGCAAATGTGATATATTTCAAAGGTACAGTACGTTGAAAAATGTAATGCTGTCTCACAATTACAAATTTATTGAGGACAGGTTGCAACAACCCAAGTAATTGTCAAGTTCTGGACTTTTTCACATGCATAAGGAAGAACAAGTCTGATCTCTCATGCAAGAAACCTTGAAAACAGCAAAACAAAGGCTGTTTAACAGGAATTCTGAAATAATGAATTAATGTAAAACTTGACAAGTTGTATTCCATACAGGGAGCTATGAAGTTGGGACAAATGGTAAAACAAGTTAGGAATGCATGGCATAAGAATTAGGTGTGTTTGAAGGCTTTGGAGGCATTGTAGCTGTCAATAGAATGAATTCACTTGGTGTGTTCTAGAACCTTCTCGATCCATTTAAGGGTCATGGGGCCAAAGGCTATCTCGTCAGGACGAGGTAAAAGCCTGAAAGCAGGACTTGACAGGACTCTAGTACATCAAAGGGACCACTCTCACACATGCACATAAACACATACACCCATACACCGTATTCATACTCAGTGACAGTTTGCAATAGTCAATTAACATAACCTAAAAAAAGTTTTGTAATTAATTCCTTGTTTGCTTGAGCATATCTGGTTGTTATAATTTTCATGAAATGAGACTTGCAAGGCTATTCACTTGTGGCAAATATTAAGGAGTAACAGAAATGAAAGGCAAACTTTATTACAGTAGCTGACCTTAGTGAATAGCAGCTGAATGTGGTACACTGATGGTAAATAAGACACAGGAAAAAAACAAAACACTTTCACAAGTAAAAACATGATTGCGCACAGTGTTTAAAGTGGAAAAATATATAAATGGCAGTATACTGTCTGTTTTTGTGTGCTTCTTGGTCCTCGTGATGCTGTTCAAGTTTAACACAAGTTCCTAATCAGTCCTGTTGTAAATGTATTGTGATGATGTTTGCAGCTCTGAAAAGTAGCCTGTTAAAACTAGGACATTTTGATAATTATTCAAGTATTTAGTGGGACACATAGCATGAATTCGGGACTGTCCCTTTCACTGGAACGTTGGTCACTCTAGTTAATTATAGTGCCAGTGAAATAGTTAATCATTGAAATCTGCAAATGGTGGAGGTGTGAGGTTGGTTTAGGGTATAATTAATATTGAGTAAATGTTTGTTTATTTTGTCCATAATGACTTAAATTCACAGGATTCTTTAGTGAGAGAAATATATATACAGTGGAACCTCTAGATACGAGTTTAATTCGTTCCAGAACTGAGCTTGTATAGTGAATTTCTCGTATCTAGAACAAACTTCCCCATTGAAAATAATGGAAATCCAGTTAATCCGTTCTGCACCCCAAATATATTAACATAAAAATCAATTTTCCTAACAAATAACACTGATAAATTATATATACTGTAGTCTACCTTTAATAAATAACACTGGTAAATAATATAACTGATTATTAAAAGAATCAAAACAGGTGTCCAAAGTGCAGTAGAGCATTCAATAAATCTTTAAATAAATAATCCTTAAAACAGTTGTGAAGTGGAGGTTTAAAATACACAAGAATAACAATCCTTTAACACGAGGTTAAAACGTCAACAAGAAGCAGTGTTTAAAAACAGATGACAATCCCCGGTGCTTCTTCTCTGTTAGCGTCTCACCTGCTTCTCCCATGCGGGCTCTGCAACAGGCGAGACACTCTTAATGCAGCTGACCTTCTCTACACCGTCCTGCTTCAGCTGTTTGGCTCGCCTGTTCAGCTACACGCGAGCCTGCACTTGCCTGCCTGCCCCCCCCCTCTCTCTCTCTCTCTCTCTCTCTCTCTTTTCTTTTACTTTTTCTCCCCCCTTAACCGGCTCGCGCTTCTCTATATATGCGGGGAGGACATGGCAGCTGCAGCCCATCAGCCACAGGAACAATCATGGATGTGGGCAGTTTCCCACCTGTGCACTTAAGTGAGAAACGCAGACACCGCAGATCGCGGCTCACAACTGCTACCACGCCCCCTTGCTAAGCCGCGAGCTATACCCACAGCCTGGCTCGTGGCTCGTTACGCGAACCAATGCTCGTATTTAGAGCTGAATTTTTCGCTCATACTTTCCTCGTATTTTGAATTTCTCGTATACAGAGGTGCTCGTATCTCGAGGTTCCACTGTAAAAGTATATATTGAGTATATACAGTATATATATTACACATTGGGGGCTGTGCCCACTCCTGGCTTCACTCGCCAACCCCGGGTGCGGGCGCTATGTGCTAGCCACTTCACGGCTCTGCCTCTCTTGTATGGGGAAGCAGAAGTACAATTAAAACAGATAGTTATTTTCATGGGAATTGTTACATATGCTTAATAGACTTAACTATTTTACATTACAGCATGCAATTAATCATAGCAAAACGTAATAAATTGAAAGAAAATTATGTTTCATGTTGCGTTATATGTTTTCGTTCTGTTTGGCTTTGAAATTAACACGCAAATACTTTTTAAACTTACTGTACACTTTTACTGTATAACTTCAGTAAAAACAATATTTGGAATTAACTTTTCGTCAATATCGCTTTGAATTTTGATTCTCTCTAATAAATAAACCAAGCTTTTTGAATGTTTGTCCCTGTGATTTGTTAATTGTCTTTGCAAAAGCTATTCTAACGGGAAACTGTAAAAGTTTTAATACAAATAGCGCCTCAAGATCTCCTTTGGTGTCTAATGCTTTCCACGGGAAGATGTACTACATTACCTTTCTTGTCGCCTGTTAAAATTCTTCATGTCAGAATTACTTTCCTTATTTTCCGAATTTGCACTTAGATTATTAATGTTCTTTTTTTTAATTCTTTTCTCTCCAATACTTTTGGGCCTCTTTTCTTCTTTGCTTAGTCATTGACATGTCATCTAGAATGTATAAAATTATTGTCCATTTAAGGACTTCAACGAAGGTTACGAATAGATTGTATGTACACAAATTCTGAAGGATGAAACTGTGGACTTTTCGTAAACGACTTAAAATGAGGAAAACATAATTTATAAGAGCTGAGAGCAGAGGCGTGAGAATGAGAATTGACAAAAGCATTCACATGAATGAGAGTTGAGAGGGCCGTGGTCTTGTTTGAAAATGGTTGAAAGGAGGGCTGAACTTGAATAAATCTCTTGGAAATAGTCTTGAGATTTTAAAAATCTCTTGCAATAGTCTCATCTTGTGGGACTTGGAAAAAATCTCTTGGAAATAGTAATAGTCTTGTCCCAACTCGTCTCAAGATTTTCTTTTATAATATACAGTACACCCCCAAAATTCGCGAGGGTTATGTTCCTAGAGCACCCACGAATTTTGGATGTGGTTAAAAAAAATGCCTATTTTTATAGTTTAAACCCTAAATAAGGCCCCCTAAACACTTTAATTTCATTTCAACCACAGCTTAATACATTACCAAAAAAAAAAAGAATATAAAGGTAAACCCGTATACTGTAGAGTACTGTACTGATATGTCACCCGCAGTGGTAGAATGTAAAATACCGATGTTACCGCTATATGTACTGTAATTCATGCAAGCGCATTTTCAATGCCAGAAGTCTTAGAAGGTGCTGGGCGTTTCGATGGCATCTTGGGGCTTTAACCCTTAAACTGCCACATACTTGGGGGTTAATGCATCCCTGGACGCCAAATACTTTTTTGCTGCACTTTTTAAGTAAACATCACAATTCACAAAGAAAAAGTGAAATTTTAATGGAATACATTTTTTTCATGCAAAGAGCATCACAATTACTGCAACACTGATCATTTTACACACTGCCAATGAACTGTAAAAACTATTTAAAAAACTACTGGAACAATATGTACAAGGTGCAACTGACGCCATTGATGAAATTCAGTAAATCACTGAGCCAACTGCGCTTGAACTGGCTGCACACAAGCACACAGAGGTAAACGCTGATGCTGGCAGGCTAGTCTAGTGCAGCGGTTCAATCCCAGACACAGTGAGACTACAGTGCTGCAGGGGCCGGTAGTGGTCATGAGCTGGCTGCTCAAGGAATGTGTGGCACTGACTGTCAGCTCTGCCGTGCTGGTAAATTGCACTGGGAACCGACAATAGCAGTGGTCATGAGCTGGCTGCTCAATGAATGTACGTCTCCGAATATACTCGGCTCCCATGTGCTGGGAAATGACCGGTTGCGGCAGTTTAAGGATTAAGAAGAACAAAACCGAAAACATGAGAACACTCAGCTGGAGAGGCGTCATAGGGCAGCAGTCAATCAGCAGCAAGGAGAAATGATAACGCTGTAGTGGTCCGGTACTGCTAAGATTCACACTGTCGAGAAGACGGTGATTTATTTATTTTTATGGTGGAGACTCCAGGGACGCACCCAGCCTTGACCCGACCTGTACGCATGCACTCACAGAGACAAAAACAAAGGAAACTGGTAATCAGTCAGCAAATAAAGAATGTAATGAAAACAATGATACCACCCCTGTTCCCCTTACGGCGATAATACATTAAATACAACAAAACACATACAGTAAAATCCGTGAAAAATGGAAACGGAAAAAATGTAATAATGAAGATAGTCCAGCGATCCGTGCGTTGAATGGGAATGTCCTTCTGCTAGTTTCTGAAATGGTGAAGACGGGTGGACAGGTTCAGGGGTGCTCCTTTGTTCGCCGGATAGCAATTAATCCACTTAGTCCTCATGCACACAGGAAGACCACAGACAATTCAGACCCCAACCATGAAACGATCCAGGACAAAACGAATAAGTTCAGGTAACCCAACAGGGGCAGGCAGAGAGACAGGAACTTGAAACACAAATTACAAAATCTTTTTTTTTCTTTTGGTCACCGGCCCCCATTATAAAAGCCGCGCTGACATCCTTTGACCCCAACAGCCCCTGCACCATCAGCAGACCACCAATCGGAGCCACTGCAGGGACTGCTGGGAGTTACAGTTTCAAATTCTAGTAGAGTACACTCTCGGATTGGCTACTTTCACCATCCCAAGCTGCGTTTTCCTCTACGGTTGCTTCCTATTCTCTCTACAGTGCAGTATTGCCACGAAAAAGCCATAAAAAATTGCGGAGATATTTGCAGTTTCCGTTAACAATTATTAGTTAGGTTGCAAGGAAAAATCCGCGAACCCTGAACCACGACTTTGCGGGGGTCTACTGTATGTATGTATGTGTATATATATATATATATATATATATATATATATATATATATATATATATATACATACATACAGTCATATGAAAAAGTTTTGGAACCCCTCATAATTCTTTGGATTTTTGTTTATCATTGGCTGAGCTTTCAAAGTAGCAACTTCCTTTTAATATATGACATGCATTAGGGAAACAGTAGTATTTCAGCAGTGACATTAAGTTTATTGGATTAACAGAAAATATGCACTATGCATCATAACAAAATTAGACAGGTACATAAATTTGGGCACCCCAACAGAGATATTACAGTGATCCCTCGCTATATCGCGCTTCGCCTTTCGCAGCTTCACTCCATCGCGGATTTTATATGTAAGCATATTTAAATATATATCGCGGATTTTTCGCTGCTTCGCGGGTTTCTGCGGACAATGGGTCTTTTAATTTCTGGTACATGCTTCCTCAGTTGGTTTGCCCAGTTGATTTCATACAAGGGACGCTATTGGCAGATGGCTGAGAAGCTACCCAACGTACTTTTCTCTCTCTCTCTTGCGCTGACTTTCTCTGATCCTGACATAGGGGGTGTGAGCAGGGGGGCTGTTCGCACACCTAGACGATTCGGATGCTCGTCTAAAAATGCTGAAAGATTATCTTCACGTTGCTATCTTCTGTGCAGCTGCTTCCTGAAGCGACATGCTGCACGGTGCTTCGCATACTTAAAAGCTCAAAGGGTACGTATTGATTTTTGACTTTGTTTTTCTCTGTCTCTCTCTCTCTCCCTGCTCCTGACGGAGGGGGTGTGAGCTGCCGCCTTCAACAGCTTTGTACTGGCGGTGCTTCGCATACTTAAAAGCCAAACAGCCCTATTGATTTGTTTGCTTTCCTCTGTCTTTCTGACAGACTCTGCTCCTGATGCGCACTCCTTTGAAGAGGAAGATATGTTTGCATTCTTTTAATTGTTAGACAGAACTGTCATCTCTGTCTTGTCATGGAGCACAGTTTATACTTTTGAAAAAGAGACAAATGTTTGTTTGCAGTGTTTGAATAAAGTTCCTGTCTCTCTACAACCTCCTGTGTTTCTGCGCAAATCTGTGACCCAAGCATGACAATATAAAAATAACCATATAAACATATGGTTTCTACTTCGCGGATTTTCTTATTTTGCGGGTAGCTCTGGAACGCAAGCCCCGCGATGGAGGAGGGATTACTGTATTATAAAACTTCACTGGCATTGGTATCTAATTCAGAAATTCTATATCATTATATCCCTAGTCGTAAGCATGCCTCAGAAGTGCTGAAGAAATGTTTTTTTTATTTGATCCCCCTGCTGCTTTGGTATTCGGTAGGTTTTTAAGCTTTTTATCCCCTTGGGACATATTAGTATGGCCAGGGTTGTCTGCTCTAGCCGTGGGAACCCCTTCTTTCCAATGCAGCCAAGGTCTTGGACATGAACTGAAGCATTATTGTTGAATCAGATTTCACATCAATTAACTGTTCCTGTTCTGCAGTGCTGTAATCAGTACCTGATGATACACTAAAAGGATCTGTGGTTCATTAATATACTGCATGATCCTCCACTGAAGAATACCTCTGAAAATATTTTGGTGGGGCTGAGATGTGATCTTGCACACAAGGAATCACTGCATTACGCAGTGTATTGAACTCATTGAGTTATTTCAAGCTCAATGAGTAAATCAATGAGTAAGCTCTCAAATAAGTCTACATTCCCATTTCACTTGTAGCCTCCAGATTTTCAGTTTTCTTGTGACGGATATAATTGTATCTGCAAGCTGAGAAAGTTGTTTGTTTCTGCCATTTAACTTTAAATTTAGTTTACTGAGTTTCAGAAACATGTCACTAAGAGGTATGCATGTTTCATTAGGAAGGTGTCATTATTATAATAACTTGGGGCACCTTAAAATAAAACATTGACTGTTTCGATTCCATATCCTTGCAATGTGCAGAAAACATCTGAGCTTCGGCTGTCTTGTTTTAATATACAGCCCCAATTCCAAAAGTGTTGGGATGCTGTGTAAAATGTAAATAAAAACAGAATGCAATGATTTGCAAATCTCAGAAACCCATATTTAATATAGAACATAGAACATTTTATATTTTGTAACTAATTAGGTTAATTTGCAACAGGTCAGTAACATGATTGGGTATAAAAAGAGCATTTTAGAGAGAGCTTCTCAGAGGTAAAGATGGGTAGAGGTTCATCAATTTGCAAAAAACTGTGTCTACAGATTGTGGAACAATTTCAGAATAATGTTCCTCAATGTAAAATTGTGAAGACTGAATATCTAATCATCTATAGTACATAATATCATCAAAAAGTTCAGAGAATCTGGAGAAATCTCTGTGTGCAAGGGTCAAAGCTGAAAATCAATATTGGATGCCTGTGATTTTCGAGCCCTCAGGCAGCACTGCATTAAAAACAGGAATTATTCTGTCATAGAAATCACTGCATAAGCTGAGGAACACTTCCAGAAATCACTGTCAGTGAACACAGTTTACGGTGCCACATATGCAGGTTGAAACTTTATTATGCAAAGAAGAAGCCATATGTGAACTTAATCCAGAAATGCCGCTGTCTTCTTTAGGCCAAAGCTCATTTAAAATGAACTGAGGCAAAGTGGAAAACTGTTCTGTGCTCAGACGAATCGAAATTTGAAATTCCTTTTGGAAAACATGAACACCACATCATCCAGACTAAAGAGGAGAGGGACCATCCGGATTGTTTTCAGCACTCAGCTCAAAAGCCTGCATCTCTGATGGTATAGGGGTGCATTAGTGCCTATGGAATTGGCAGCTTGCACATCTGGAAGGGCACCATCAATGCTGAAAGGTGGTATATACAGGTTTTAGAGGAACATTTGCTCCCATCCAGATATCTTTTTCAGGGAAGGTCTTACATATTTCAGAGCAAGACAATGCTAAACTGCATACTGCATCAATAACAGCAGTATGGCTTTGTAGTATAAGAGTCTGGGTGCTGAACTGACCTGCCTGCAGTCCAGACCTTTTACCAATTGAAAATATTTGGCGCATCATGAAATGATAATTATGACAAAGAAGACCCAGGACTGTTGAGCAGCTAGAATTCAACATCAGACAAGAATGGGACAACAGTCCTCTCCCAAAAGTCCAGCACCGGGTCTCCTCAGTTCCCAGACATTTGCAGCCTGTTGTTAAAAGAAGAGGGGATGCTACACAGTGGTGAATATGGCCCTGTCCCAACTTTTTTGAGATGTGTTGCTGACATAAAATTCACAATGACCTTATTCTATTTTCTCAGTTTGAACATTTGATATATTTTCTATGTTGTATTGTGAATAAAATATGAGTTTATGAGATTTGCAAATTTTACACAGCATCCCAACTTTTTTTGGAATTGGGGTTATAGTTTACTATAACATTTGCATCTGTCACTACATTACTCAACTTGAACCTAAGCTATTTAGATGTAAGTATATCTCTGGGTATCATACAGTGTGTCAATTAGACTTTAGGAGAAATACACTTGATGAGTTTTTGCAATATGTTTTGTTTCCCAGCCATTGCATGAATTTAATCTGTACAGATCCCAACACAATCTATCAATTTCAGATGAACCTCTTTCAAGGAATTGTCAACCATTTTGAATACTTAATGTGCAGTGGCTCTCTGATAGTTACATATTTGCAGAAAAGCAAATCCTCCTTCAAATCATTGGCAGAATGATCACTAAATGATCAGTAAACAAAGGGTAGAGGTCCATTTTATAAACAATTGAATTAACATACAGTATCAATCAATGCATACATTTTTCTCTGGTTGGTTCGAGGTTTACACGTCTGATAACTTAGAAAATAAACGTCTATTTTTATTAAACTTATGTTCTTCTATCTTTATGTTTAGCTATTATCCCTGAAATTTCTGTGTATTTGACAACTGTCCAATCGTCGTTTACAGGACATCTGCTGATCTCTGAGTACATTTTGTATATGGCATCAGCCTTTCTCTGCTACATACAGTACTTATCTTTTGTGTACATAACTATTTCAATAGTTGTTCTTCATGAAATTTGTTAAAACAAATATTTATTTCACTCTGCACTGGAAACCAAAATACTTAACTAATGTTACCTTTAAAATATTCTCTCACAACAGACATATCACAAATGTGTCTATGCTGTTAGGACAGGGTCCTTGCTGCGGTATACGTACTGGGGAGAAGTCTGAGATTGGGTGGGGGCAAATGCTGGTAGCATATAATGAGACCTACTGATGTATTCAGGTACAGGGGGACAGCACTTGCGTTGTATGGGTAAATAAAGAATATTATCCCTAGCGAATTAAATAAATAAACATCTAATGTCATACTTTCCTTATTGGGTAACACATGGACATCTGACCCCTTCCCATCCCACATCCTGCAGCTTGGTGTAAAAGCAGTTGAGTAACCGCTGTTTGAGAGAAACAATAAAAAGCATTTGTTTAGAAAAAGGAAAGATAATTTTTTAGAAGATTAAGAGGATGTGGGAACTTGTAACTAAAGCTGTAGCAAATGTTTTCTTATGCTGACATTTTTTAAATTTTATTTTCAGAAACCCAACACAGCAGTAGAGTATGTAGCTGCACATTTGTCTAAGATTCATGGTCTGGACTGGCACCCTGATAATGAATTTGTACTTGCAACATCCAGCCAGGACAATTCTGTGCGGGTATGGAGCGTTATGCATTTTTATGTTCTTTTGGCTGCCTCTTTAAGTTATCATCTATGAGCAGGTATTAAAGTTATGTTAATATATAAACCATCAAAAATAGCACATCTTATATCTAATCTTTTTGAAACATCTTTTATCTAATCCTTTTGAATCATTATGTAAAGCATGGCTTTATCTGTGATAAATGGCAAGAAAAATATATTTCTGTTGAATATTATCTTGTAATAAATACAGTATAAAAAATATAAAAAAATAAAAGGTTATCAGACATGCATTTATGATTTTCAGAAATCTAAAAGGTTGTTCTCGATTTTTCTCTCAGTACAGAACCTTTGGTTTCTCTTATTCTATTGGATCAAGTAACACTGTTATGAAAAAATTAAACAAAGTGATTCTTCTGCTTGCATAAGATTGTGACAATTAGCACTGAATTCATTGTACACTTTTGAATGCTAAGATTAATTCAGGCTTGGCAGACAGTTTCATGTAACTGCCCTGATTTTCTTGCTTTTAAGGATGCCCTCATAACAGCATGCAATAATTCTGTTCATATGTGCTGTACTCTTCTTGCATTTACCACCTTATTTTAATATTGTTCTTCGCCATATTTCTTGGATTTTGATCTATTTTTAAATGTGAAAGTAAATACAATTAACAATTGTTTACTATTAAATTATAACAGTTGCAACAAACAATTTTATGAAATATTTTAAGGGTAGCAAAAAGAAGGAAATATAAATGCTGTGGTGGTTCTCTGGTCTTTCAATTTATCTCCTCATCAGTGCATTCACCAAGGCACAGTTTATGTATTGCTTGCTGTATATTGAGTGTTGGAAAGTTCAAGAGAGAAAGCAGGGGGTCATTATTTTATAAATGCTTACAATGTCATACAATGACATTTAATAGAAAGTTAAGAAATTTCTGCTTATCAGTTTTTGGGATTCTCAGATAAAGCCTTATAAGTGAAGTAACTTACTATTTCATTGTATCCTACTGGGCAAGCGTCAATTGACCAAAGTCTAAAAATAAAAGCAAGCACCTTATATCTTAAATTTGCTTTTGACCATGAGTTCTTGATTTCTTTAGTACTAATTTTTTTACTTTGGAACTACAAGCTGCTGTATTGTTTAGACACGAATGCCAATCATGAAAAACTACATCAAGATGAGCAAACCTCATGATAAGATGACAAACTGCTAAAGATATTTACAGTAAGTTTTTGCATGTTATAGTACTAACAACATTTGGAAATGAACTGTATAATGTATGAAGACTGAAGTCCAAATATCAAATAAAAATTTCACAAAAGGTACATTTATAACAAAACAAGTGCGCTTTTATTCAAGAAAATAACTGAAGAAAAAGAAATTGTTAGTACTTATAACATGCACAAACTTTCTGTTTTAGCTATGTGTTCAACATTTCTTGCATTTCCTGTCATCCTACCTTTACATATTTCTTTCTTGACATGAAACACACATGAAAAGCATATGTTCCAAATAACTATTTTATTTACCCTATGCAACTCCAGGCACCTCACACCAAGATAAACAAGACTTGAGCTGGGAGAACTTTTTGCCCTTTCTGCTTTGGGGGTAGGATAGCAGGCTGCTTGCTGCTTGTGCTGATCGACACATTTACAAAACAAAAGACGTCAATGGAGAGGTGCGAAGGAATTTAAGGTGGTCCGGGATTATGAGTTTTTTCGTAGGCTTCAGGGATTCTAGTGTTAAAGGCCTGGATCTTGGTATTTATTCAGAACACTCGCAAGCCCCGATCAGAACCTTCATTGAGTTAGCGAAGATCACATCGTTGGCGGCAAAGTCAAGAGTGAATCTTTCTTCACTAACAGATGCCCCACTGCCGCTGTACCCCATGACCCTGCCCAGCACCCAGTCCATGCAGGCATTGAACAGAGTAAGAGCAAGAACCTACCTCTTGACGAACCCCAGAATCAACTGGGAAGAACTCAGAGGTTCTGCCTTCTCTCTGCATAGCCCTCACATACCAGTGTACAGGCAGCCCATGACATCCAACAACTTCAGGGTGATCCCGTGAAGTCTCTGGATGTCCCACAGGGCAATTCGATCAACCGAGTTAAACACTTTACGAAAATTGACAAGGGCTGCAAAGAAACTGTGCCAATATTCACAGAGAAAGTTTTCACAAATGTTAAAAACATACATGGAACAAATATAAGAACCTGCACTAATGAGTTGTCTTTAGCTCTACTCCCAATCCTGAGCCACCATCCACACAAGGCACTTCTTAACAGCAGGGTTTTGTTCTAGTTCTGTTTTACAAAAATGACATGTTAAGAGAGACACCAGTAAAGCCAAAAAACATTTATTTTTGATCATAATAAACTTGTTATAAAGTTCTCATGGTATTTTATGTCATTAAAATAAAAGGTTTTGTATTGCTTGTGGAATTTCTCCTTTGGAGCAGTCTTAACATCTCAGTTACTGGTGTACTGCATCTCACAAAGGTTTCAAGTCAGATTGAGGAACAGGTGGTAGTCGAATGGAGCCAGGTTTAGAAAGTAGGATTAGAGTGGCATTTCTTCAAGTCTAGTTTCACAGAGTAGTTGTGCAGTGTGAGCGGAAGCATTGTCATGAAACGAAAAGAATATGGTTGGAAGTTTTCCTCAAAGTTTTTCATGATTGACAACTGTAAATATTAAAATAAGCAACAACTGATCAGCTAATATGAGATGTTTGAGGCATGTAATCGTTATAGGTTATAGCCTTAACATTATAAAAAAAATTGCATACTTGATCTTTCTGGCACTGACTGAGATATTGACTTTAGAAAATCAGTATATTTTCGTTATATTGATTATTGGTTGGACTATGGTTTAATGTAATATATCCAAATTTAGTCTCCAGTGATAAAATGCTTCCAAGTTTTCTCTTAGTCATTAGATGCAGTAATGGTTTTTTTCAGGGCCACGGACATTGATTATGTTTAATATTAATGGGAAATGGAACAATTGACCCATAAATAATCCCTATAGTGTCTTCAATCTCATAAACTGCCAGTCTTTGATTCTGTTTTATTTTTCACTCTGCAGTGGCAACATTTTCTTTTATGATCAGTGTCAAAAGCCAGGCAGGCTTTGGATCATCTTTAATAGAAACTTTGCCACCACAGAATTCTATTAACACCTCTAATGTGGCATATAAAAGAATGGTGGTCCTGGTACACATTGATTAGATGAGAGTGAATCTCCAAAGGCATATATTGTTCCCTAGCATCATAAATTTCTTTTCTGTTTTCAGCATACATGTTGACTTAGTTATGAAACAAGAAACATACCTTGTAAACCACAAATGCTGAAAACTTCTAATTCACATATGTTACTTAACACAATGTTTGACTAGGTACTAAATCGGAAGTGTAGAATATCCCTTTTAGGTATAGAGATGAATTTATGGTTACCCCTTATATTTTTTATTCATACTTTTGTATATTCCTTCTATTATTATTTTTGTCAATAAAGATACCATCTTTGAACCTTTGATCTCCTTGATATTTTCTGGGTTAGGGAGGCTGCTTTCTGCTTTTATAATATTTAAGAACAGAAAAAAATATTTAATGCCTAATTACAGGATCTTTGCAAAATCTTGTTTGGATACTGATATATAAATTACCCAAGGCAGTCTGTTAATTTAAAGTTCAAAAATATTAAATATAACTAGATTTTTATTTATGTATTATTCACATAGTTTCAGGGGAACTTCACTTCTGAATGCACTCATATTGTTACTACCTATATTGTGCATGCAACAATGAAAAAAGGTTAATCTCATTTTGTTTTATCTTAATTTCAGTATTACAAAGATAAAAACATATTTCTTTATGAAATACATTTTTTATAAATGTTTAGTTTATATATTGTGATACACATTTTTCTTATATTGTAAAGGTTTTTGACATGCATTAATTAGATGCTGAGTGCTTTATATACATTTAATGAGTAGTCATGCCTATCCCATTTTGACTGTTACTTTAGTTGTATTTTCTAGTGTAACATGCCTAATGTTTTTTTTCCTTCAGTTTTGGGATTACAGGCAGCCAAGAAAATACCTCAATATTTTGTCATGTCAGGTTCCTGTTTGGAAAGCTAGATACACAGTAAGTTTCACTCATTCTGAAAGACTTTTTTTCACATATGCATGATTGATATATTTTTCGATTTATTATTTATATCACCAATGTGAAAAAATCTCTAATTGGTTTTGGCCATTTTCTAGAGGTAATTGTTGGGATGAACTAAAGATCTTTAAGATTTTGTTATGTATTGGTCAGTCTATGGCCAAAGATTACTATACTATAGACCAGGCATGTGCAACCTTGACAGGACTATGGGCCAGATTAGAAAGTAGAAAGATTACGCGGGCCGGAGTACTTCAGGATATATATGTATTTCTGAAAATCGAAAATGCAAGAAGGCCAAAAAAAAAACAACAAATATTTATTAATATATTATTTAATAAAAACTCTTTATTAATGCGACGATTGAGATTGCATGGTGGTCACAAGCTTATCAATATTAGGAGATATTGTGGACGTGGAAACTCACAACGTGTTTTCTAGGTGCTCATCAGTAATTCGCGTCCTGGTTTTGGATTTTACGAAGTTCATCCTTGAAAAAAGTTGCTCGCATTTATAGGTGCTGCCAAATAGAGTCATTCTTTTCTGAGCAAAAGCTGTGAGCTTTGGAAACTTGTCACGTGGGAAATAGTTTTTATAAAAGTCAAGTAATTCAATATCATTGAATTTTGATTTCAGGACAAGGTTCTCTTGTAGTTCAATTAATTCCATTTGCAATGAAAGTGGAGCTAGTTCGACATCAACATCAAATGGACAAGAGAAAATTTGCAAGTTTGCTTCTTGATTTTTAAAATCACGGAACCTAGTGTTGAATTCTCCACTCAATAAATTTAATTCATTCGCAAACGATTCACAATCAAAATCTTCGTGGTTCGCAAGTGTGGGAAAATGATAAGTATTGCCTTCCTTTAATTGGCTTTCCCAGAGTCGAAGCTTATTTTGAAATGATTTTATGTGTCCATGAATCATTTGTCCCTGAGTTTGTAATTTAGCATTAAGTTCATTTAGATGTGTTGTTAGGTCGACAAGAAATGCAAGATCACACAGCCAGGGTTTGTTTTCTAGCTCAGGAATAGGTTTTCCTTTCATGTCCATGAAAAGAGATACCTCATTTCTCAAATCATAAAAACGTTTCAACATTTTTCCCTTGCTAAGCCAACGCACTTCACAATAAAATGTAAGATCTTCATGATCAGAAAGAACATCAGCCAGAAATTCTTGAAATTGGCGGTGATTTAGCGCCCTGGATTTAATGAAGTTTATACATGCAGTTATTGTGCCCATCACATGTGCAAATTTAACTGATTTTGAACATAAGTTTTGCTGGTGTGTAATGCAATGCAATACCGACAAATCTTCGGTACTGATTTTGTTATTTGATAATTCGGTTTTTATTTGGGCAACAACTCCGATGTTTGGTCCAATCATCGATGGAGCTCCATCGGTGGATATTCCGCATAACTTTTCCCACTTTAAATCAAATACAGTAAAAACAGTTTTTACTTCCTGGAAAATGTCTTCACCCCTTGTTGTATTCTTCATTGGTTGGAGAGCAAGCAATTCTTCCGTACAATTGAAGCTAGCATCAACTCCGCGAATAAATATAGCCAATTGAGCGGTATCGTTGGAGTCTGTACTCTCATCAAGAGCAATGGAAAATGCTTCAAATTTTGATGCAATATTTTTAATGCTTAACTTTATGTCACTGGCCATTTCGTCGATTCGTCGGGTTATTGTCCAACAAGAAAGACTTATCTTTTCCATTTCATGGCTTTTCTCTGGACACAGAACATTCGTGACTGCAGTAAGGCATTCCTTGACAAACTCGCCTTCAGAATATGGTTTTGAGTGCTTCGCAATTTTTTCGCTAACAATAAAACGTGCATGAACAATATTGTCAGCTACATCAGTATGTTTGCGGAATAACATCTGTTGTGCCGATAAACATTTTTTCAAATTTTGTATCTTATCTGTTCTTAGTTTACCTTTGTAACTGTTGTAATTAGCGTGTTTTGTATTGTAGTGTCTTTTTAAATTGTATTCCTTTAAAACTGAAATACTTTCCAAGCATATCAAACAAAGAGGTTTTTCTTTCTGCATTATAAAAAAATAATCGTCAGTCCATTTCTCTTGAAATGTACGACTCTCAGCGTCCACTTTTCTCTTCTTTTTTGAAGCCATCTTAATTAGGGTTTGATCAAAAATTCACAAATATTTGAAAGTATTGAAATGTAGGCCGATATAGCGTGAAACTCGAAACAACATGCAGATAGGTACAGCACTAGCAAAAACCATGAAAAGACTGCGCTATGCTACACACGACAGCAGAGCAGAGAGATGCAGCAGAGTCAACGACTACGTGACTACGAGCTCTTGCACACTTTAAACGTGCGACAGTTCCGGACGTGCCGTAAAAGAGGGGGAAGCACAATATAAAGTACAGTGGACCCTTGACTTACGAACTCAATTCATTCGCGAGGGCTGGTTGTAACTCCAGTTGGTTGTAAGTCAAGACTATTTTTCCCATAAGAAATAATGGAAATACCCATAATGCGGTCCGAACCTCCCACTGCAACACTTACTTAACCTTTTCATAATAAAAAAAGGGTTGTATAATGTGCATAATTTACCAAAACACCAATAATTTTTCTAATGTACTAACCAAAAAGTAATAAAAAGTGCCTAGCCTACCAGAAACAACAATTTCATACTGTACTCACCATTTAATTTGACATCTTTGGGCTGCAGGAAGGGAGGAGGATGATAATGAAACTGAAGGCTTTTTAAAGGCTTTCTTTAACTTGCGCTCAGGCATTTGCAATCATTTCAATAGCTTCTTTTGCGTTAATTTTAATCTCCTCCTGCCTACAAGTTATTCTGACGAGAATTTTTCTCAGCATTTCCTTGCGATGATACAAGGAACTGTTTCTGAACTCTTCTGAGACCCCCCCCTCCACTCCCCACTCCCCACTCAATGGGAACGACATGCTGAAGTGCGTCCTGAAGCGCGATTGCCGCGACTGTGGAAGCTTGCTTGTCCATTGCCGGGCAGGGATATCACATGCATATCACCCATCGATATCTTTTCTGTTTGCTTTGGCTGAGAGACTCAGCACAGCTTTAAGCCGGCTGTTGCCACAGCAACAGATAAACAGTCTTCCATACGGAGTTTGGACTTTGGCATGTCTTCTAGTTGGGGGAGGTCCCAAGAGAGTTTACAAACCTGACATTTTATTGAATGAGTGCCGCATTAATAGGAATGTTTCTGTTTGTTTACAATCGCGCAAGCGGATACACGTGACCGCATTCAGGTCGTAACGCAAGATGTTGGTCGTAAATCAAAATAAAAATTCTGGTCGTAAATCAAGTTGTTCGCATGTCAAGCCGGTCGTATATCAAGGGTCGACTGTACTTCAGAAAGCACTGGCTGCATCATACTATCAAAAATAATCCAACAATACCACAAGAACAAACAGGCATCACCAAGAGGGTTAACGGGCCAGATTCAATGATATTTGGAAAAGTCGTCGTGGGCCGTATAAAATCAGTACGCGGGCCGGATTTGGCCCGCGGGCCGTAGGTTGCACATGCCTGCTATAGACAGCATTCTATGTTCATTTAGGTGATACATGGAGAATTTTGGTTTAATAATTGAAAATGTGTTCATAATTATTTTGCTAGAAAAGTTATTATGATTTTGTTTTACTTTTTACTAAATAAAGAAAAAAAAAATAGTTGTCAAATGGGTGATTATCTTCTATTGGCTTTTGTTCTGTTAGTCTATAAGTACTATACTATTCTGTCATTTTCCTTAGCCATTCTCAAATGGCTTAGTGACTGTCATGGTGCCTCAGCTGCGCAGAGAAAACAGCCTTCTCCTGTGGAGCATGTTTGATCTGAATGTTCCTGTTCATACTTTTGTGGGCCATGATGATGTGGTGCTTGAATTTCAGTGGCGTTGTCAAAAGGAAGGTAAGCAAACCAAACGTCATGTTGCTTTTCTTTTCACATACTAAGCCTTTCTTAACCATTTATACCCTAAGGCATTTTGCCATTATTGTGCCATAATTACATACCCAAAAATGGATGGCTGTTATTCTGCTTATGTGATAAAGAAGCTGCAAATGGCTGAAGAGCAGTGAGTATAACACTCCAAATGTTTAAAACAGTCTTTATATGAATAAAAACCTTTGTTTAATACCAATATCAACAAAAAAAAAAGGCATTTTAGGAATTTTATTCAAAAACTGTATTTTACTGTACAAAACCAAGACATTTTATGATGCACAACCCTGAAATCAATTTTCTTTTGTGCCCCAGTCTGTCATCTAACATTGTATCAAGTCTGTATTTCATAATCAATAATATTGCAAAGCTGTACTGTTTGGCACAAGGTATCCTCCCTTTGAAAACATTTTGTATCCCATTTTAGAAACATGGAGTCTATTATACCTGAATAGTTTCTCAAAACAAGTATTGTATTTGCAGGAATATTTTTATTTTTTAGAAAAAAAAAACACATACCCAAACTACAAATCATTATACAGTATATCTGAAGCCACAAATAAACAATTTATAACTATTTATGTATAGTTATGTACTATGCCAAACCTTTACTTTCAACATTATTTTTCATGCCAGTCCTTGACACAATTGCTGTTTACCACCAGACACAGACAACCTTAAATTTTTTACAATAGATTGAGGGTTTTTTTTTGTGCTGCAGATCACACATCTTCTGTCTTCTGTTGCAGTTGCCACACAAAGGTTTGGTGTGGTTATTTACTGTTGTTGGTTTTTTCACATCATGAAATAAGCACATCATGGAATAAACTAAGAACATACTGATATTTTCATACCAGCTTCTTCCAGTTCTGGGTCACAGGGTGGAGGCATTGCCTCTCCTGGCAGCCCTAGGCACAGGTCAGGAAACAGCCCTGGACAGGGCCCCAGAACAGTCACACACACACACACACACACACACACACAACAACAACCATTCACACAGGGGCCAATGCAGAGTGTTCAGTCAACCTAAACAGCACCTTTTTGGCATGCAAGTCGACCTTTGCTCGATTAGGTACAAAGGAAAGGGGGCAGTCCCCATATAAAACTACAGGAGACAGCTATATGCAATACAAGAACATTTGATCGATGAGCAGCCCCCCAATAAAGGTTTGCATGGTATGATTCAGTGACACTCAATCTAGAGTGGTGGAGGGGGAGTACACTGTGTGAGTGTGCAAGTGGGTACATGAAACTGGAAGTGCACTTCTCAGAAATCTATCATTGGGAGAACTGGAAATTGAACACATGACGCATGATCTGTAAAAATACACGCCGTAACGTTTCAAAGTTATACTATAAGTAATGTAGCATTGAGTCATTCAGCAAACGCATTGTTCTCAATAAAGTCAAACTGTGATTAGAATCTGACTCAAGGTCCTCATATTCCACATCACCAGCATTTTGCAATTTTCTTGGACTTTCACAGCCATATGTTTTCTTTTTTTGAAGAAGACATTTCCCTTGTGCAAACTTCAGATCTTATTCTGCTTCAACCAAACAACCCATGTCCACTCTCCCTTCATTTAAATATCCAGTATGTATCATTAATATTTGACATCAGCGCCTTTTGAAACATCCATTATAAGTAGATAGTTTTGTGACATGGAAACAAGTTTATATAATTACCTTATTGGTTACTCAGAGACTGTTGTCTTGTTGAACTTAGTTCAGCAATGGAGAGATGGAAAAAAGCTTCCTGCTTCTCTGAAAGCAACTGAAAATTACTGTTAATCTTGTTTTATCCTTTGTCTTGGTTATGATTTAAGTTGATGTGCCTGTTCTGTTTTTTGCATGTTGCATATCAGCCCCTTGGTTGATATTTTAATTTTTAAAAAAAAGCTACGGGTGTGTGCCCAAGACTGGTGACTTTTGAATATGAAGTAGCTGCTGCTGAAATTTCTTAGCAAGCAAAGACAAATGAGTCAGTCTCAATATCAACATATTAGACCTAGAGGATCCACCATTTTAATGCAATTAAGCAATTATTGCAAGAAACTTTTTTGATTTCAGTTGAAAATTAAATAGTACTTTTAAGTTTTGCAAGCTGCTCTAACATTTTCAAAATTTGATTGTGGTTTTGCAGGCTCAATTCCAATCCTCTAACCTGAAAGCTGTCTGTCTAACATAATGTTCTTGAACCTACTTAATCCAGTTGAGGGTTTCTTGAGGCCAGAGCCTGTAACAGCATCAATAAATTCAAAGCAGGAAACACCCCTGGACACTGCACCAGTCCATTGATGGGCCCAATCACATCCTCACCCACAATTACACAGGGCCAATTTGCAATCATAGCTTGTGGGAATAACTTTTACCTGTTTTTTCCATTTATAGTTGCCAAGTTGATGGAGCCCTTTGCAAAGTCCAACATACACTCTGTCTTCCTTCAATTAATGCATCAAAAGCAAACCTTATAAATGAACAGTGCAGTGTGGAACTGCTGGTATATTCAGTCACAGCCAAATATGGTGTAGTGTCTACTTTATAGGATTTTACAATCAACATACTATATGTGCAAGAGACTGTACTAGAAAAAAATATTTGAATGATTTATTTTCCTCAACTGTTGGGAGGTTGATTGTACTGCCAGAGTGTGGTTATAAATACAGTATTGAATCCTGAGGTGTTGCTGGCTACTCCAGTCTGAAATACATTGCACTGTTTATTTAATCTTTGAGGACAGGAATAGGGTTACCAGACATCCAGCAAAAGGAGGACATGTCCTTCTTTTCTGTGTTGTGTCCTCTGTCCAGCAGGCATTGCCTAAAAAGGTGAAAATGTCCGGCTTTCATCAGTCACTGACTTGACCATGTTATTGGCTGAAATTGTACACTGTCATCTCTAAGTTTTAAGTAAATCATCTATGTTTTATCGAAAACAAAACATGGCTATGCACTTAAGCCCACTTCACCATTTTGTGTTGTCCGTACTTGTTATACGAATATGTAGTAGTATTTTATCCAAAAATGGTATCCAGCAGTAATACTAACAAGAGGAAATGAAAATTCTCAGACCACTTGAAAATGAAGTATCCGTTCTTTGGTGAAGGATGCACCGAAAAGGAAGCAAAGAGTTTGGCTTGTGATTCTTACATGTCCATTCCAAACGAGGGTACCACTGATTTAGAATGACATGTTACCAGCGATAAACAATGTCGTTGGTCCTCACACAGTTGCGGAATGTTGTAAAGTCATTTAATGACATTAACTGCTTTGGAATTGCAACTGATGCCAGTAACCACTGTGTAAGGAAATTATTCCCAATAATCATTCAGTGGTTTTTAATTTTATTGATTTTATTGTAATCATACAACATTCCATACAAATAGATCAGTTTTTACAAAAAATAGGATTGAAAGCAAATCAACCCCCTCCCCTGAGAAAGAGAACATGGCCAATGGAGTAAAACTTAAAGCTAGTAAAAATAGACGAGTTTAATACGCGGATAAAGATAAATGGAGAAGAAAAAGAAATGGGAAGAATCTGCTTCGTAAGTGCTTTAAGAGTTTATTCTGAAATGTTATTGATTAGATCCTGCCAGGTTTTGAAAAAGTTCTGCACAGATCCTCTAACTGAGAATTAGATTTTTTCCAATTTCAAATAATATAAAACATCAGTTACCCACTGACTTAAAAGAGGAGAGTTAGGATTATTCCAGTTTAGCAAGATAAGTCTGCGTGCCAATAGTGTAGTAAAGGCAATCACAGTATGTTTGTCCTTCTTCACTTTAAGCCCATCTGGAAGAACACCAAACACAGCTGTTAATAGGTTAGGAGGGATTGTGACACCAAGGCTGTCTAAAAGTCACTTAAAAATATTTGTCCAGAATGATGTTAATTTGGTGCAGGCCCAAAACATGTGACCCAGTGAGGCTGGAGCTTGATTGCAATGTTCGTAGGTTGGATCTTGCCCTGGAAACATTTTGGACAATTTTAAGTGAGACAGATGTGCTCGATATAAAATTTTGAGTTGAATAATTGTATGCTTTGCGCATATGGAGCTCGAGTGAATTCTCTGCATTGCTACCTTCCACTCCATTTCTGATATGTTGAATGAGAGATCCTTTTCCCACTGTGCTCTTGGATCTTTGAAAGGGAGGGACTGTAAAACAATTTTGTATATTGCAGAAATGCTGTCTGAGTCCTCAAAACTGAGCAATATTTTTTCCAGCATAGAGGAAGGTGGGAGATGAGGAAAATCGGGCAGGTTCTGTTTAAAACAAAGTTTCTAATTTGAAGATAGTGAAAGAAATGTGTTGCTGGAAAGTTAACTTTGGAATGTAATTGTTCATAAAATGCAAAGATGTTGTCTATTTAAAGATCTCTAAGTCATTTAATCACAAATGTTTTCCAGATATTAAAAACTGCATATGTTTGCAAGGGTTGAAAAAGATGGTTCTCATGCAGAAGTGCCACAGATAAAAGATTCTCTATCTTAAAATGTTTCCTACAGTGGTTCCATATTCTGAGTGAGTGAAGCACAATTGGGTTATTAGTATATTGGTGATAACTTGCATTTATTGGGGCACAAAGCAGGGAATATAAAGAAGTACTGCAGGATTTTATTTCTATTCCGCACCAAGCCTGTGTATGTTCATCTATTTGTGTCCATGTCCAGGTTTTTATAGCTTGTATGTTTGCTGCCCAGTAATAAAACTGAAAGTTAGGTAGAGCCATGCCACCTTAAAAAAATCGTAGGCAACAAATTATTACCTATAAAGAAATAATCAATTCTCGAGTAGCAATGATGCACTGGTGAGTAGAAGGAATATGTTCTTGAGTTTGAATTTGGAAACCTCCAGGGGTCTGATAAGTTGTGGTTAAACTGTGTAATTGTCTTTGCAAGGTTAGATGTCATCACCCCTGTGACAGGAGACCTATCTAAGAGTGGATTTAAAACACAATTAAAGTCCCCAGTCATTATAATTTTATGAGTGTTCACATTGGGAATGTATGCAAATACATTTTGCATGAATTCCCTATCATTGACATTGGGTGCATAAACATTTATCAGAATCACTTTACAGTTAAATAAATATTGCCCTTGACAATCACATACGCATCTCCCTTCAGGATCAGATACTACATCTGATACTAGAAATGAGACTGTTCTATGTATGAGAATTCCCACACCTCTAGTTTTCTTTGTAAAGCTAGAATGGAACATTTGGCCAGTCCAGTCTTTTTGCAGCTGGAACTAATCCTTGCTTAGTAAGTGGGTCTCCTGTAAAAATACTGTTTCAGCGTTTAGACCTGTTAGGTGAGAGAATACGAGGGTTGTCTGGGTTCCGCGTGGAATCACTCGAAATAAGTAGCCAAGGATTTTTTTTTCTATTTTTCTCATGTACTTCGATCCTTTTTAAACTTTTTCCAAGTATTCACTGCCAACATCAATGCACTTTTGGGCTCTTCTGACCCATGCCGCAAAACACTCGCGAAAGGCTGTCTTTGAGAGGTTGTCCAGCTGTTCTTTGACAGCTGCAATCAGTTCCTCTTGAGTTTTGAAGTTGTGGCCTCGCAGGGGTTCTGTCACTTTCGGGAAGAGCCAAAAGTCACATGGTGCAAGATCAGGCGAGTAGGGTGGCGGGTTCAAAACGTTAACACCACTGTCTTCAATGAAATGCTTCGTCGCAGTAGCCGTGTGGGCTGGCGCATTGTCATGATGCAAAAAGTGCCTTCGCAAGTTCTTGGACCGGCCTCTAGCCATCGCAGAAAAAACGTCAGGCAGGCACTGAGTGGTGTACCACTCAGAGGTCACAGTTTTTTTCTCCATCAGCGGAATTGACGCGACAATGCCATCGATGTTGAAAAACATGGCAAACATGGTGCGTTTCACCGAGCGGATTAAACCATCAGAAAAGTCGTAAAAAATCATCACTCGAAAGTCACGCATGCACGGAGTCGGGAGCTTTGCCGCTAGCGCCGGCTGCGCACTCTCAGTTCGTTTGCTTCTCGTGTTCATTCTGAAGGAAGAGAGGGAGCAAAACATCTGAACAAAAACATGCAACCACTTGAATAATCTCTCTACACAGCAGAACAGGTTTCGATAGGCTGACACTCGACAAATGATAAAATTCCACGCAGAACCCAGACAACCCTCGTACTTTCTTTCTCTTTAATTCGTGATTCATGCCTTTAACATTCCAGCGCCCAAATTAACTGTCCCATCATGGAGACATTGATTCTGAATTTTTGATGTCATTTTATAGTCTTAACTGGAAGTGAGACAGCTTTAACCTTAATTTCCAATTTTCCCACGAGTTGTTGCCATGCAGCCTGTTGTTACGTTGGTAATTATAATTCTAAGGATTAAAAGCATAGATTAGATAGCTTGCTCTCTTTCTCCCCCTCCCTTGGACTCCCCCCCCCCCCACACTTTTGCCTCCCCACGTGAGGCTGGACCCCACTTCACAAAGTCCCAGTTTTCTGACATACCTAGAGACAGAGCACGTCCAAAACAAACAAGTCCCCCAGCAGCTGCGTTTGAGGATTAAAAAATAGAGATATCAATTGCCGATAAAGTCTAAATACTATAAGCATAAATATAATCTTCAACAGTCTTGAAATATTAAGGTAGTAAACCCAGGGAATGGTGTTAAAAAGTGGCCCTGGATAAGCATAGTAAACCCTAATGCAATAAACCAATAAACATCAGCAGTAGATGCCAAATGTTCAGCTGTTTCAATTCGAATCATGAATGTTTGCTTAACGTCTTCCAGCTGATCAGCAAGTGCTTTCAGTTTGGATGCATTTTCCTGAATGTGTTCCTCAATTTTTCCCAGCATACCTTTAAAGGCTGCATCAAAGCGATTATACATACGTTTTTCCAAGTCTTTATTTTCCTGCCGCAGCTCCTGCATCTCCAGCCCCAGCTTCTCGCTTTCTTTCTTTATATTTTTCTGAATGTCTTTCTTGAGCTCATTTATGGCCGTGGCCATTGTTGCAATCATTACCTTCAGTTCGGATAGATCGTTTCGACTTTCATGCTCCGCGGGTGATGTGTCAATCCCCGTTACAGCCGATGCTTCCAGCTCGCGAGGAGTAGATGAAAGCGTGGACTGCAAGGCCATTTCCAGTTTCAAGTGATCTTCTGGAATCGGCGAGCTATCGTGACCTGCATCACTTGCACATTCGCTCCCATTTTCACTCTCGATAGGAGACGATGCAGCGAAGCATGGTCCTGGAGTGTCTGTGCTTTTGCCTCTCTGTTCCAGGTCAGTCTCTGAAAGGCCGTACCTTGCACTTGAACTTAATGCCTGTCTAGACTTGGATGTAGCTTTAGGTTTCTTTTCTGTTTCTTTCTGACCCCCTTTCTTGTTTCTCATGTTTATATACTGTAGTAGAAACTCCTCGGGTTGGGTAAATACAGGATACCTCGGGTTAATAAGAAATAAGTGAATAAATAAAATCTGCTGCTAACGGAGCTCCGCTTCAGACGTCCATCTCCCGTAACGGACGAGACCAACCGTCCATTCAGTGTTTTAAAAGCTGGTGGAACTCAGGCTAAATTACTTGCACTAGACAGCATACCAAATGAATTGTCTCAAACGGTATATAATTACCTGCTGGAAACCCTTGAGAAATACAGTCTGTCATCAAAATGTATTGCGGTTGCAGGAGACAATGCAAACGTAAACTTTGGGGGCATCAAAAGGATAGAAGGCAAGAATGTTTTTTCACAGTTGAAAATGAGCCGTAAGAAGCCATTGGTGGGCCTTGGATGTCCAGCCCATGTTCTTTGTAACTTTATTCAACATGGTGCATGTTTAACGGCAGTTGATGTTGCAGCAATTGTGCTGAAGTTGTTCAGCTATCTTTCTGTGTATACTATTCGCACAGAGGCTCTAAAAGATTTCTGTTAATTTGTTGATGTTAACTATCAGCAGTTGCTATACCACAACAAAACCAGATGGTTCAACCTTTTTCCAGCAATTGAGGGGCTGTTGCAGTTATTCTCCGCGCTCAAAGCATACATTCAGAGCATAATTTAGGCACCAGTACTGATCAAGAATTTTTTCAAGAACAGTTTTTCAGAAGTACAGTAATCCCTCCTCCATCGCGGGGGTTGCGTTCCAGAACCCCCCGCGAAAGGTGAAAATCCGCGAAGAAGAAACCATATGTTTATATGATTATTTTTATATTGTCATGCTTGGGTCACAGATTTGCGCAGAAACACAGGAGGTTGTAGAGAGACAGGAGCTTTATTCAAACACTGCAAACAAACATTTGTCTCTTTTTCAAAAGTTTACACTGTGCTCCATGACAAGACAGAGATGACAGTTCCGTCTCGCAATTAAAAGAATGCAAACATATCTTCCTCTTCAAAGGAGTGCGCGTCAGGAGCACAAATTGTCAGAAAGAGAGAGAAAAGCAAACAAATCAATGGGGCTGTTTGGCTTTTAAGTATGCGAAGCACTGCGGCACAAAGCTGTTGGAGGCGGCAGCTCCCCTGCTCAATCCCCCTACGTCAGGATCAGAGAATGTCAGCGCAAGAGAGAGAGAGAAAAGTAAGTTGGGTAGCTTCTCAGCCATCTGCCAATAGCGTCCCTTGTATGAAATCAACCGGGCAAACCAACTGAGGAAGAATGTACCAGAAATTAAAAGACCCATTGTCCGCAGAAATCCGCGAACCAGCAAAAAATCTGCGATATATATTTAAATATGCTTACATATAAAATCCGCGATAGAGTGAAGCCACGAAAGGCGAAGCGCGATATAGCGAGGGATTACTATATATTTGTGATTTTTGCATTCGTTGATATCAGTATCTAATGTGAAAATTGCAGCTATTGAAAGGGAAGAAACGTTGACGTTGGATGTTTGTAGTATCCTACTGTTGACAAAACAAACTCTGCTTAGCAGCGAAACTTTTAATTTCCCTGAAAGTGAGATAACTTTGGAAAAAACTGCGTGAAGACGGCCGTGATGAGGAATGCAAGACATTCATGACAGAGATTCAGTTTGTGTTCTAAATATGCATTGATTATTTGGAAAAGTGGATGACACCCTTCGATGAATTTCAGTGCTTTTGTTGGATGTTTTTAAACAAAGTGAAAGACAGTATGTTCAATGATCTGTTGCCATGCATACAGCATATGAGCGAAAAGGGTATTGTTGTAGATGATGTTAAGTTGTTTGACCAGTAATGCAACCCAAAATCATTCATAGAACAGAAAGATTACAAGTTTTTTGACAGCCTCCTTCATGAACAATGGTGTTCATTCTTTGAAAGTTGTGCAAATGAAGTCAGTTACTTAGAGCTGCTTAAAATCTGCAAATTTTCTTTTGTATTTTTGGGCACAATCCCAAAGTTCATTGAACATTTTCCTTGATCAATGCACAGTGGACAAAAGAAAGACATAGACTGTCTGTTAACTCTGTCAGTAGAATTCTTCTTACAAAGTACAATTTTAAAAACGTTTATTTTCTGGAGTTCCACACCTGTGTTGGCGGGAATGATGAACTGCTACGAAAAGTTGCCTCATCTGAAAAATATGAAACTGCATAGTTATATAGTACTATAACTTTTAATTTTGATGACTCATTTTGTGACGTCAAATTGGTTGTTTTTAAAGTTTTCATTGTAACTCACAGTTCACACTGTTTCGCTTGAATAGAATGGGACACATTGTTCTTTGTCCTCCTTTTTCATGGTTTTGTCCTCCTTAATGACCTTCGGTGTCCTACTTTGTGTTTGCAGGTATCTGGTAACCCTAGACAGGAGATAAACACAATTATGTCATCACAAGAAAATCAAAATCAAGAAAAACTAGTAGCATAGATCTTTTGAAATATTTTTTCCATGTGAAAAACACAAAATACTCAGGAAGATGTTATAATTTTGAGTGACCTACAAAACCTTTTATGTGAATACTTTTGAATGAGTAATCCACAGTTGCTTGACATTAACTAAAATGAGCTTTAGGTTCAAATGAGTTTACTTGAAATTTGCTTTTAGGTTACTGTTTAACCGGCTTGTATTATGTTGGTAGATTTATTTATTTTCTTTCTTCCAAAGGATCAAAGGATTATCAGTTGGTGACATGGTCACGGGACCAGACACTGAGGATCTGGCGTGTTGACAACCAGCTGCAGAAGGTGTGATTTGTTTTCTACTGTCTTTTTGATTTCAGCCTATAGAAATCGGTGTTATGTATTTGTTACAAAGAGCAATATTTCCTTTGGTTTGCCTGTGAATATACATTCTGTATTTAATAAATTGTATTCTATATTAGAAAGGAATAGTTAATTTATAATTGCTGCAGTTCAGAATTTTTTTATGGTATTCATATATTGCAAATCCACATAAAGTATGTAATGTTGTTTTTCATGTTTAATGTTGCATTACTTTTCAGAAAATTAGGGAATACTTGCAGAGGTTGAAAATGAGCTGTTTATTCAATGTACTAAAACAGATGTGATCTTGAGTTTATACATGTGAACATGTTGGACCAAAACAATATTTTGTCTTACTCCACTGCCAATATCTAAATTTACTCACAATTACTGCATCATCATTCTGCAACCCTCTCACACACTTACTGCAAGCAAAGGTTGAACTTCTGCCTGCAGACTACTCTTTACACCACACATCTTTTATGCACCCACAAACCTTTATAACACACACAGTGCATGATCATGCACACATCTCTTCCATGGCTCCTGCCCCTTTGCCTCCAATCATTACCTTGGTACTTCCTTAGTTTACCTTGAGGCTTTTCGTTTGAGTTAGCAATTGATGATTTTTCCCATCAAAAACAGGAATCATTGGTATGTGAGAGCTCCAACAGCAGTTCTTTACGCACTGCTCTGGTCACCATCTACATCACTATCATGAAAAGCAACAGACTCAGGAAGGATTCCTGATGCAGCCACAACTTCACCTAAAGACTCTGATTATTTCCATCTTCTGTCGTGCTTCTTCATGCATCACTGAAGACAGTAGTCATTAATATAGTCATTAATATATAAAATCTCACCCCTAAACTAGGAAAGGTGGTTTTGGTGCTGTTATGTACTAGTTTGTTTGTTTTTTGTGTATAAGTAAAATATATATGTGTATATTTTTCCCTCTTCTTTATTTGTGGTATTGCTTATAGTTTAATGCTGAGCTGGGACATGTGGTGAGGGGTCAAATAAAAGGATGAGAGTTGATCACGTTGCGAGGAAAGATTTTCGATATCAAACTACTTTGCTCCAACGATTTTCTGAATTTGCGGCAACCCGGGATTTAGTTGTTCTACCCGGTACACATCATTACCTAACTTTCTCAATACCCACCTCACCAACTGTTATGGTAACTTGTCAAATGCATACGTAAGGCAGCTTCTTGGTCCGTGTACTTTTTGGTATTTGAAATTTCATTTTAGAAGCAAAAATGAAAAAACAAAAATGAAAGGAATTTTCAGATTTTGATTTTTGATCAAAGAATGAAATGATGGAAAATAAGGTATTTTTTAATTCTGTGGTAGCAAATAACAGTGATAAACTTAAAATTACACATACTTTTCTCGATTTATTTGTGATTCAAATAATGAAAGTGTAATAGCTCAAAAACAACAAAAGAGACGCATTTTCATTGTCTGAAACCGGAGGTACTTCTTCTTCTGTGCGATTTTTGATGCCACGTACGAACAGTCCTCCTCCTCACAACATATCGACCGACGACCTTGAAGTTACACTACATGGCATCAGTAGAGGATGGATCATTACATTGTTTTTCGGAACAGTAAAAGAGTGACACTCCGGGACGAGGACATAACTGCAGAAAAACTGAGTCGCATCTTTCAGGTAAAAATACAAGCTTTGCAAACTTTGCTTCATTGATGTGGCAGTTCTTTTATGAACGTTATTGTTATTACTTACTGTGAAACAGCTAACATTTGGCGATTTCATTTACTAACACTAAGTCTGGCAATTTTTATAGTGCTATCATTTTGAATGGTTGCTCATTGACTTTTACCGGCTACTATAGCGAGTAATCGTTTCGAGTATTAACAGTGCGCATGAGTGTAACACGTTAGGAGAGCAACGTGATTTACAGAAAGTTTTCTTAACATGTGCTACACTTGTCAATGATCAACCATTCACACATTTACACACATTCAAAATGCTAGCACTACAAAATTTGCCAGGCTTAGTGTTAGTAAATGAAATCACCAAATGTTAGCTGTTTCATAGTAAGTAACAACAACAACGTTCATAAAAGAACTGCTACATCAATGAAGCAAAGTTTGCAAAGCTTGTATTTTTACCTGAAAGATGCGACTGTTTTTCTACAGTCATGTCCTCGTCCCGGAGTGAACATTGAAATGTTCTTTTAATTCTGAAAAACAACATAATGGTCCATCCCCTGCTGATGCCATGCAGTGAAACTTCAAGGCCGTCGGTCGATGAGTTGTGAGGAGAACTGTTCGCACGTGTCATCAAAAATCGCGCAGAAGAAGAAGTACCTCTGGTGCCAGACAATGAAAAAGCGTCTGTTTTGTTGTTTTTGAGCTATTACACTTTCATTATTTGAATCACATATGAATCCAGAAAAGTATGTGTAATTTTAAGTTTATGACTGCTATTTGTTACCACAGAATTAAAAAATACCTTATTTTCCATCATTTTATTCTTTAATCAAAAATCAAAATCTGAAAATTCCTTTCATTTTTGTTTTTTCATTTTTGCTTCTAAAATGAAATTTCAAATACCAAAAAGTACACGGACCCTTCTTTCCCTTTGTCAAATGCTATTCCTACATTTACTTGACAAGAATGAACACCTCCCTTGTTCCTTTCCCAGATGTTAAACCCAACTGTATTTCATTAACTTTTACTTGATCTCTAACTTTTCTATCTAGCACTCTCTCAACCATCTTCATTACTTGCTCCAAAAGTTTGAATCACCCTTTCCTTTGTATCCTGGAATGAGTATACTTCTTTTCCATTTTTCATGAATCTTACCTTCATATACAATCATATCACTCAGCTCTGTCAACCATTCAACTCCAGGACTATCTGCTGCCTTGTTTACAGCTTAGTCTGTTTTCTCTCATCAAACATCATTATCCCATTTGTCCTCTTCGTTTAGCCATTTCTCTATATACTTCTTCTAGGTTTTCTTAATACCAGTACTGTCAATCACAGTGTTCCTTTCAGAATTTTGAAAGCAATTTACATCTACTTTCCTGTCTTTCTTTTGCCATTTGATTCAAATCCTCAACACATTTTACTATTTTCACATTCAGCAGTCAAGTTGCAAATGGTGCTCTTTTGGCTTCTTGCATCTTCCCATTTGCTTTTCTGGCATTTTGCTCTTCTTCCTTATATATCTTGTAGCACCTCCTCTTTTCCTAAATTGCTATCTCTGTGTTAGCATTCCATCACCATATTTCCTTGATTTCATTTATGCTAAGTTGAACAGCTTTATTTTATCTTTTTAAGCTGTTTCATTATTTAATGGCAACCTATACACTGATTATTCCTTTGTTTGTTCTTTAAACTAAAACTATCACACTCAGGGCCCGACATTTATGGTTGCCAGTTTACAATTGGCAATCAGTTTGAGGCAATTGGCAACTTATTCTTGGGCTTTCAATGGCAATTTCTTTAGTGATGAACCTGTTTGTTGGCAATGGATCTGAACTGGCTGTTTTTTTGCTGATTTTGCATAATCGACAATATGCCAATCGTTAGTTGGTTCAATGTTTAAATTATAAAATATAACCTGTGCACATGTGTGCTGCACTTCCTTGGTTTCTTTTGTCTGGGTAAAGAAAATGTCCTTTATGCAGGTAAAAACAATTGGCTGCTGTGCAAGGTTGTATGAGCTGATTGTGCAAATAACATAAATACAACATCTCCTTTGGCTCAGGTCCCCAACATGTATTCAGGGCAATGCAAGTATGATTCCGGCTTGGAGACAAATATGAAGAGCTGAAAAATCCCACAGAACCCAGTAGCTGCTACAATGTCTTCTATATAGAAGTCTTTTAAACTGTTTAAAGATGAAAGATAAACAAAATGCAATATGTGCCAGGAAATAAAATCAGTCTTGATAGAATTAAAGCTAAAGCATTTGGCACTACAAATTTGAATAGACATTTAAGATTACATCACACAGCAGATTATGCTGGCTTTCAATAATTTTCATTACATACAAGTAAAAATAGTGTTATTTTGACAAATTTGCCCAACTTTCTTTTTGGTTGCTTCTTCAAAGTACTGCAGTGTTAATAAAATTTATTAAACACCAGTATATATTTCTGGTGATAATTATCTTACTTAATTTAATTAAAAAATACAAAGATGAATATTGGAGAAACCCTATAAAAGAACAAGTAAGAGAAATGTTTCTGAATACAATATTTGAGTAGAATGGCATAAAACAGAAGGGGAGCAGGCATGGGTGACACACAAAACGTCTCTGGAGTAATTTTACATTTAAGTCCTCTGTTTGAAGTTCATTTTGAGATGCTTCAGGAGTCTTTGGAGGAGTTTTCTTCTCAGAACAGTTCTCTTTCATCAGAACCTACATATCAAGTCCTCTTTTGCCTTGAAGTGAACAAAACTGGTGCACTGATAGACCAATAAGGTAATTTACTTGCCCTGTTGAAGAGGCAAGAGCATATTTTTCTGCACCATGCAAGAGTATAGAGAGAAAAAGGATTATTTATTGTAGTATTTCCGTTACTTGATGAGAAAAGAAGCAAAAATATCTGGCAATAAACCTGAAATGCTTCTTTTTCTCAAAACAAACCAACCAGTAATGCAAGTTCAGTTTATATCATTCCGTTTCATTTTGTTGCTGGATTATGTTTTTATTAAAATATGTAGCGGATTATTGCATGTTTTCATTTATATGGTGCTTACAATACAGACTATATTGCCCTCCATAATGTTTGGAGGCACCATAATGTTGAGGATAACTGGCATCACAGATGTTTGGGATTACTCACGGGTGTTTCATTTCTTCATTAGTGCAGGCATAAGATACACCCTTTGGAATCTTTAGTTGCCATTGTTAAACCTGAATGCCCAAGAGCTGTTCCAATGAAAGTCAAATAATCCATTCCAGAATGAAACAATTAGAGGCATCAGTAAAACCTTAGGATTACCTAAATCAACTGTCTGGAATATCATTAAGAAGAAAGAAGGCACTGATGAACTTAATAATTGAAAGGGACTGGTAGGCCAAGGAGGACCTCCAACGCTGAAGACAGAAGAATCCTCACTATGATAAAGGAGGCATGTATGTGTGCATCAGAGACTATTACCCACAGAAGACTTCATGAACAGAAGTACAGAGGCCACACTAAAAGATTCAAGCCACTAGTTAGCAACAAAAACAGGATGGCCAGATTATAGTTTATGAAAAATCCTTCAGAAGTCTGGAAAAAGGTCTTGTGGGCAGACGTGACAAAGATGAACTTGTATCTGAGTGTGGCAAGAGCAAAGTGTGGAGATGAAAAGGAGCAGCCCAAGATACAAAGCATACTGCCTCATCTGTTAAACATGCTGGTGAGGGTATTATGGCTTTCGCTTGTATGGTTGCCACATGCACTGGCACGCTTATTTTCATTGACAATGTAACTGCTCGGCAGTTGCACAATGAATTCTGAGAAATACAGAAACATCTTATCTGCTTAAGTTCCAGTAAATACATCCAAACCGATTGGACAGTACCTCATCTTACAACTAAATAATGATCCCAAACATATTGCCAAGGCAATTGAGTAATTCTTCCATATGCTGAAGAGAAAACTTAAGGGGAAAAGCCTATGAAACAAATGGGAGCTGTTTCTATACAGAGACCGCCATAATGTTTGGGACAAAGTCACATTTTTCCTTGATTTTTCCATCTGCTCCACAGTTTAAAATTTCAAATCAAACAATTCAAAAGAGATTAAAGTACACATTGGAGACTTTAATTAAAGGAGATTTGCATACATTTCAGTCCCACCATGTAGAAATGACAACACTTTTTATACATGTTCCCCCTACTTAGAAAAGAAAGGAAAATGTTACTTCAAAAATAAAAGATTTATTTATACTTTGACTTAGGACTATATGTGAACAGTTACTGTATTGTGCATGTGAAGCAAGATGGCACACTGATCTTCTCTAACTATTGAATTGATATTGGGGGTGATCAGATTACTCTCATTATTAACACTAGAATTACCAGAACCTACGAGAAAACTCGTAAATACGGCCCACCTTAAATCCGTTCGCACCTCTCTGTCAGTGTCTTTTGTCCTGCAAATGTGCCGATTAAGACGAGCAGCAAGCAGCCTGCTATTCCATCCCCCACCATCGCAGAACGTGCACAAAGTTCTCCCAGCTCATGCCTTGATTGATTATCTGGGAGTGTAGTGCTGGAGTTTTAGAGTGGAAATAATAGATCGTTATTTGGAACACATGCATTTCATATTGGAACACATGCATTTCATGTGTGTTCCGTTTCTACAGTAATCTGTGTAAACACATTGTTAGAACAGAAACTTTTTCATATCCATATTACTAACCGAGAATGCTAAACCGGATGATGGACGCAGGCACATCCGGCCATGGGCCGTAGCTGCAAAAAGACGTACTGCGCCGGCGCAACAAACAGTCCGCGAGAGTCGGCTGAGGACCCGAGAAAGGCGGACAAAAGAGGGCGAGAGAGGCGGATGAGGGGCCGCGAGAGACGCAGGCGCAAAAAGAGTCCGACAAGAGCACAGAAAACAGGAGTGAGCGCATACAGAAAGGAGTCACAAAAAATGAGGCTCAACAAGCACCAAAATAAGGAAAAGGCACATAAAAGAGTACTCAAACGAGGGGAAAGCACGAAACACATTGCACACGAAACTAAACACACCAAAAAAAAAAAGAACAGACGAGCGCACAATAGCAAGGCACGACCATACCCCCCCCCCCCCCCCCCCCACCCTACAGGCACGGGACGGGACGGGACACACACCAAGAGGGGGATTCAACAAGCCCATGGAAGACCAAAAAAAAGAACACAAAACCACCCCACAGACCCTACAAGCAAGAGACGGGACACACACAAAGAGGGGGATTCAAACAAAACACAGGAACACAAAAAGAAACAAAACGCTCGCGCAACAACGATCCCCCCCACACATCCATAAGAAGTGACACCCAAAGCCACATATTCGAAAGTGAACGTCAGCACCTTCACACTAGGCAGCATAGGTGTCGGCATAGGTGTCAGCATAGGTGTATGTCTTTTCAATAAAGCACTATTAACCGTTCAACTGCAGAAAAGGATATTAACAGTGACTGCGATCATCCTTATTACTTATCCATATTTCGCATGCTGAGAAAGAAACAAGTCATGAATACACGCTCACGGGTACAAAACGATTCGGAAAGGATAACGGGAACAAACACACGTACACGAAAGAAACAAGAAAATAGACGACGGCGCATAAAACGCGCTTCTGAAACACCGGAAGAGAAAATGTCAAGGATCGAAAAAAGGAAAGCACAAGTGACACCGTTACAGAGACGTGCCCAAATGGACAGACACAATGAACGTAGACGCATTCAGTGCGCGAGTCAAAATGCTGCATCGAAAGAGGCACGATTACAAACCGAAAGAGCTCGCGTGTCAGACAGTTGGCTGACAACGCCTTCAATAATGAGTCCACTATTGAGGAAAATTCATTGGGATTAATGGATGTTATTTGCAATCATTGTCATTCACTTAACTTCCCAGAAGAAACAACTGGCAATACAAATAATGAATTTACACGTTGTTGTCAAAAGGGAAAAATTAGACTGCCTCCTTTACATATAATCACCACGGACCAAGTGTCATTGAAACAAAACCAGAATAAAGCACGCTCAGAAATTAAAGACAGAGTAGAAAGGAAAGTAAAACGTCATAAACAGGTTGAACAAGGGAACCACGCACATGGACAGCAGGTTACAGATAATGAAGACATAATTCAAGCTCCGTATTAAACGTGCGTCATCCGGACACGTAGCTGCCCAGCAGGCACGGGTTCAAAACGCCGGGGGTAGGCGAGCGAAGCGAGCAGGGGGCGAAGCCCCCTTGTTTTAGTAATAAATGTTACAAAATGTAGGCACAAACTATAGAATGTGTGTAGCCTGAAGTCCAAAGATCAAATAAACACTTTCACAAAAGGTTCAAGGACGATACAACAACTTTCGTGGCGTAGCGGTAAGATTTGCTGACTTATAATCAAGAGTCCCCGGTTCGATCCTGACTGCCTCCTATATTTGCCATTTTCAGTAGTGAGCTACTCTTATTGTTAATATTATACAGTACACACATACATTTGGGGTGTGTCTGTAACAACTGCTGTACATTTATAGGACTTGTAAAAGTTACCGTTTTTTTTACTTTTATTCTCTCAGTCACGACCACGATGCATACTAAAGCTGCCGCCCCCTCCCCAGACTCCCCCCCCCAACCCCCACCCCATAGGGATTTGACGCTGTTACTTTTTATCTGAAACTGGGAATAAATGTAGATGTGAGTGGTGTTTTGAGGCAATAGAACTGGACATTCTCTGATCTGGAGGGATAAAAGACATAGGTATATATGATATTTGGAATAACTCAGTTTATGACCTTTATAGTACATTTCAGACAATATCGTAGCACGGATGCAACATTATTCATATTGTTCATATTCATTCGCATAACATCTTGAGGTAGTAATCACTGACCGCGTGTTTTTTTTTCCCCTGATCTTGCCAGTCCCCACATGTTGCTGTATGGTGATGTTTCTTTTGTACTCCAGGACATGCAGAGGAAAGAATAGTACAGAGGTCAGTTCAGCGCTATATGCAATCATCAAATTCAAATGTTAACAGTTTACACACACGCAAGAACCATCCTTCTTACATTTACAACACGTGTACCTGTTGCAATGCGCACACTTCTCTTTGTGCTGTGGTTTCTATTACACACCTGAAAGAAAGAGACAATATATTTTGAAGAATCGCTGTTCAATTGGGTGTGAATTTATGCTGGCGCTGTTACTTAGATTCAGATCAGGGGAGGCGGGGGGCTGGTGTTAGAGCGTGATCGTGATTGAGAGAATAAAACTGAAAAAAGCTAACTTTTACAAGTACCATAAATTTATACCCAATGTCCCATATATGTGTCTCTTTCTTTTTTTCTCCGTGCTGTAAGAACTGTCCTTCCTACATTTATGACGTGTGTACCTGTTGTAACGCGCACACTTCTCTCTATGCTGTGGTTTCTATTACATTGAAAGGGCACTTGACACTGACTCAGTTTACATTCCTCGGGAAGCGGCTGTCTTGGAACAGAAGCTTATCGATGTTGCATCGTCCTTTTCTTTTTCCATCGCCTTTTCTAGTAAGATGCGACGACGAAGTTCCTCTGCAAGGTGAGCCATGAACACTTCTTTTCTCAGTGGTCGTGACTGAGAGAATAAAAGTGAAAAACAATGGCAACTTTTACAAGTCCTATAAATTTACAACGGCTGTTACAGACACACACCAAATGTATGTGTGTACTGTATAATATTAACAGTAAGAGCAGCTCACTACTGAAAACAGCAAATATAGGAGGCAGTCGGGATCGAATCGGGACTCTTGATTACAAGTCAGCAAATCTTACCGCTACGCCACGAAAGCTGTTGTATCATCCTTGAACCTTTTGTGAAAGTGTTTATTTGATCTTTGCACTTCAGGCTTCACACATTCTATAGTTTATGCATACATTTTGTAACATCTATTACTAAAATATGAAAAAAATTCTGTTTTAACAATGTGTTTACACAGATTACTATAGAAACAGAACACACATGAAATGCATGTGTTCCAAATAACGATCTATTATTTCCACTCTAAAAGTCCAGCACTACACTCCCAGGTAATCAATCAAGGCATGAGCTGGGAAAACATTGTGCACGTTCTGCAGCGGTGGGGGATGAAATAGCAGGCTGCTTGTCTTAATTGGCACATTTACAGGACAAAAGACACTGACGAAGAGGTGCGAACGGATTTAAGGTGGGCTGGATTTACGAGTTTTCTCGTAGGCTCTGGTAATTCTACTGTTAATTCGAACAGAAGTCAAAAGTAATGACATGTGCTCGTCCTCCCATCATCCTTTCTACCTTTCTTGATTCTGTCAAAGTTGAGTCAGTTTCTAGCAAGATAATAAAGATTATCCTTCAATCTGATTTCACTTTAGTCTTTGCAGATTGTATCTGTTGACATTTATAATGCTCTCTTTATTGAATAATGCATTTTATCTTTCTGTTTATCCATTAATATGCAGAATTCTGTCTTTATTAGCTGTGTGCCAATGACATTATCGAAGCAGTTGATGACCTGACTGATGAGGCAGAAAAGACTTTACATTTTCAGGACTCTGAGTTGCAACATACTCCTGTTCACGTTACTGAAGATGAGGAAGGTATGGAAAGTATCAGTAAAAATCTAAATTCTTATTAAATAAAGTTAAAAAGAATAAACGTTTTGTATGAAAATATATAAAGTACGGTTTTTAATAAGGCATCAGTATTTTTCTGTCCTTGAATTAAAAACAAAAAAGGAGAAGCTAAAATAATACTGAATTCTTATTAAATAAAGTTAAAAAGAATAAACGTTTTGTATGAAAATATATAGAGTACTGTTTTTAATAAGGCATCAGTATTTTTCTGTCCTTGAATTAAAAACAAAAAAGGAGAAGCTAAAATAAAAGAAACATTATGGATTGATTCTTTTTGTTATATGCCCCCTTCTGCTAGTTACCTTTTCACTATTACATCAAGATCATATTTGGCCATGTACTTCAAATTGCACAGTTTTGATATAACACACATGTAAGGGAGATGTGGCTAAGTGAAAGTTGATCTGTGATCTGCTCAGGCTTTTGAAGATACAATAAGCAAATTTATACTAGCCTTAGTTTGGAATTCTAAAATAATTCTTCCAAATTCTATATTGCATTATTTCATTAAGAATTTTTATTTGGATGTGATTTGTATTGTGTTTTTGATGCTCCACCAAGGCTAGATTAAGATCCTTCCTACAGGCCCCAGGGTGACAAAGCTCAAAGGATTATCCCTACTGAGGAAACCCCTGCTAGACACACACATATTCACACATTATGAACATCACATATGTCAATAATAAATCAGGGACAGGAAATGAATTGGAAAACAAATTCAACCTTTCTATCAGGTCAATTTTGCCTTCCTTTTTTTTCATTTTTATAATGAGTGTAACATCACATCTATGAGAAATCAATGATAGCACAGTTAACATACATCAATTAAACATTTTTACAAGACACATGCCACTTTGTGGCAAAAGTTTACATGCACCTGAGGAGTCACATACTTGCACCAAACTAAATAAAAGACTGAAAGGGGGATCCTTCCAATGATTAAGTCTCTGCCCTTTGATGGTTTAGTGAGGTCCTCAGATTGGCCCCACTGCACTTGATTGTAGTCTCTTGATGGAACACCAAAAAATTATAGAACTTGACAACAGAGAAACTAAAAGTTTTAACAAGGTTTCTGTAGGTCAAATAGTGGAAGAATCATTATGCATATCTCATGTCATCAGCATTTCATCAGAAGCAGCTTGTCAACGAATACTACCCATACTTGTAACACATGATGCAGTTCTGCACAGAGTGCTAAATTTCTGATATAACAGCAAAGCTGTCAGTATATGAAGTAAACAACCAGCATCAGTTTTGCAATGAAAGGAGAACATGTGAGATGGCACGTTCTGGAGGGAGCAACCCATCAATGAATGCAGCTTATCTGCTGTGTTATTACAGACATGGCAGTCCTGACTATGTATGCAAATACAAGAATAAACAGTCAGTTTTCTTTGAGTTTGTACACATCTACCATCAAATCATGTATAGGTCCTGGGTCCTCATGCATAACGCCGCACATAGAATTCACAGTAAAACATGGTGTATGGACAAAAGTCGAAATGTGCGTATGCACAAAAAAAATAAGATTCACAAAACTGTGCGTAAGCCAACTTCCTCGCACTTCCGCTACATAAATTCCCGTCAGTGTGAAATGTAACACTCATGCATGTGCCTGCTGCTCAACCCTGTCTCCTCCCAGAATTACACCTCTTTGAATATGCAAATCAATATAAATATTCTCCTAAGTATAGCGTTCTGTGAAAAGACAATGGCAAAAGCACAGTGAAAGAAGAAGAATTTCAGCGAATGCCAAGTGGAGGTAATGAAAAACTTACTATTTGTTAGTTTAAGCAGTTGTATAAATAACAAAAGCAAGCTGATCGAAAGTTCAAGTTCAGAAAGTTGCACATGCCCAAAATAATAGATATCAGATATCAAACAGATATCAAAGTCGCCATGAAAAGGCAAGTCGTTGCCCACCGTTTAAGTGTCATATGGAAGCTTATTAGGGTACAGAGAAAAGAAAAAACAATTGGGGACACAGTTAAAAAAACAAAAAGCTTGAAATGTCAACTGTAATCTTGAAATTTCCATTTTAATCATGTAGTTTATTTTGTCATTAAAGTAGAGCGTCATAAACTTCATCTTAAAATCTTTTGATTTACTATTTTCTCAAATCCCATCGTAACTAAAATAGCACATTCTTAATTCATTCTTCTTAAACGGGCTTTCTCTAATGCCGACACGACACAGAATATGTTACATTCATACATTCTGAATAAATACTAAGATGTATGCTCTATATCATTGTAATGATGAAATGAATTAAAACATGTATTAAACATAGGGCCACAGTGGTACAGGGGTAGTGATGAGTTGGCGCCCTGTCCAGAGATTGTTCCTGCCTCCCGCAAGATGCTTTCTGCACCGTGCGTGACCCTCGATGAAATAATTTTTTCCAGCTGTACTTTCTCTTTCAAACGTACTAACCCCCAATTCCTGTCCTTCTTTTTCTTTCTCCAAGTAACCAATAACCACACAGTCAGCTCTTTTAGTAAAATTCAAGCCATCTGTAAGCTTACAACGCCGATTCTTCAAAACGTTTAAGGAACATTGAAATATCTTCGCGGTACATGTTTAATTATTCCATCCATCGATCCAGGGTTGCGCCAGTTCCAGCAAGCATACTGCGTGAGGCAGGAACAATCCCTGAACAGGGCGCCAGTTCATCTCTAGCGCTGTCTAATGTGTCCAGACGTTTATTTAATAACAGTATACATTATTTAAATGAAGTTAATAATGTGTCTTTTGTGAAAAGAACAGCCTCAACACACACAAAAAGGTTTGGGGCAGCCACCCATGTATTGTCCCTTGCTGCAAATGGGTTCTGATGACGCACTCATGTGCATGGTTTCGAGTCCTGAGTTGAACTGATTTGATTAGAAAAGATGGCGGCTTTATAAGCCGAAAGACTGAAGTGATATCACCAACAGCCGGAACTGGAAGTGCTGTCAGTCTGGGCGCCAAAACAGGAAACAACGTCGGTATTGGCGCCGGAACCAGAACTGACATTATTGATGGTGTGTCTGGAAGGCTTTCTCATATTTAGCCTACACAGAAGTGGAATTAGTGCACCCTGCCCCCCCCCTCGCCTGGCGGGTAATTACCTTGACTTGGTCCACTTAGCTTCCTCCTATTTGCACGTGTGACACTGTATAATGTAATATATATACTTTACTGCATTTCATCTTAAAAAATATCAAGAGCTTCAAAAAGATAGCACCTGGAAATCTAAATCAACTTAGAAGCCAGTTGTCATCATCTGTAAATATGCACTCTCTTCTGTTGAATTGAATAACTTTATTGTTATTGTATGGTACAATGAGATTCAATATGCAAATCCTCCATAAACTTATTTTACTATAAAATGGTAAAACCCAGATACAATGGGTAAAATACTCTGGTGCACTGAGAGTAACAACGCTAAAGCAGCTATGGTATTTGGAATAGTTTGGCCATTCCGTGCATCATTATATTGTTACAGGTTTGATTACAATCAGATGCCTTAAACTAAAAAACAATGTGTGGTTAATTTCAGTGTATTTGATAAAGCCGCTTCAGGGATGTGAATCAAGCAAATAAAGGGAAACCACACAGGAACAGTAGCACTGCTTTGACGCTGTGTGCCGCCAGTTTGCAAAACTGACCCGAAAACGTGTGTTCACATTGGTTTGAGCTGGCGTGAGAATGTGTGTGGCTTTACACCAAGTTTAGTTTTTATACATTGGATTGTGAGCATGGAAACGGGCGTATGCACCGTTTATACATGAGGCCCCTGGTCACCATTATTGGCACCCTTTTCATTTTTTGCATAATTTATAGAATATTTTCAGAAATAAATGGAAATGTACTAAATTTCTTTCATCACTATATTTTAATTAGCTATCCAGAGTACATTAACCAGAAAACATTATTGTTCCACTTACTGTACATGTAGTAATTTCAAAGAAGAAGCAAAAAATATGACATAGACAGTAATAAAGGCTCCCTTCCTTAATACAGGTAGTCCCCAAGTTACGGATATCCGACATACGACTTATGAATGGGGCCGCAGCTGCTCCTTCATCTGTCTGGGGCACTCGATGCAGTCTCCTCAGTAACTGCCGCTCCGTCGTCTTCGGCCTGGGAACGCTGCAAGCAGTGGCTGGAGGGGGCGATTTCGCTGCTCGCGCAGTGTAGTGTCCCTCGGGTGGCTCCCCCATTCATTCCCCGTTCATTCTCAGTGTGCGGCTGGGTGCGTGGCAAGCGCTCGTGTGCAGGACAGAGGCTTGATGGGGCTGAGGGACCAGTTCGCTGCCCACCCACCACGCTGCCGCAGCTACTGCTCCTGACTGGACAGAGTCTGGATGGTACAGAGGGGGGCGTTTCACTGCCCGCCCACCAAACAGCCTTGCAGTGTCCCATGAAAGGCTGCCCTGTTCGTTCTCGGTGGGTGGCTAGTGATGCTGCAAGCAGTGACCCGGTTGTGGCTGAACGGAGGCCATTGAGGGTGAATGGGGTGGCGGGGGGCAGCATTGTAGTGTGCCTCGGGTGGCTGCCTGTTGAATGGGGGCGGTGGTGGGCGATTCACTACCTGCCTTCGGCCGCACCCTGTTCGCTCTCGGTGGGCTAACGCTGCAGTCACCATATTGTATGCAAGTGGAGATGACTGTGTGGTGGGTGGTTGGTGAATTGCCCCTCGCTAACCCCATTCATTCTCAATAGCAAGCCTGCTTGTACTGTTACGTACATCAGGCATGTCACACACACAGCCCGCAACAGAAATCTGTGCGGCCTGCATGACAGATCCTAGTTAGCACTAAACTTGTACAAAATGATTACTATCGTTTGTGATTGAATCATTCTGCATCTTTGGCTTTACTTATTGACTTTTCTTACTTCCGCCTTCTGACAAAAGCACGTTTTCCAATGGCATTACGGTACCGGAAATGTCATCTGCTAGTATAATTGTAGCTGCGGCGTCAGCTCCTTGATACCCTAGGCATGACACTGCCCTCCCCCTCACGAGCCTTGACCAAAGTTAAGGAGCCGCGACTTCACAACTGAAGTGCTAGGCTGCAGCAGCCTGGCAGGCTACACTACTGGCTGGGCTGCTGAGACTGGCCACTGGGCAGAACTGACCATCATGAGTAGTAATAGCTTGCATGTTTTCACGTTTTTTTGCTCTAGTTTTATGTAATTTTGTGCTAGTATTGTAACGAACAGTTAGTGCAGACTACAGCTAAAGATCTGAAGTGGACACAAGAAGTTGGTGAGTTGTTTATTAACAAATTTTTGTGATTTTGAGTTTGTAAAATTAGTATAGGTCAGGGGGCTTTTTGCATATCGGTTTATTTTACAGTATAAACTTTGAAGTAAACTTAGTAAAGTAAAATTTGATTTTGGGAGGATTTGTTTTCCAACTTGAATTACTGAGCAATGAATTCAGTGAGTGTTATCGTGATTTCAGTTCACATGATCAAGACTTTGTGCTGTTTACATCACCATACTCTTACAACGTTGAGAATGCGCCTGAGAATATCCATGGAAATGGAACTGATTGAACTGCAGTCAGATTCTATTCTAAAGGCAAAATACAACAAAGGTGGTGTGCCAAGCTTGTATTCTTACCTGCCACCCTCGTATGTGCAGATCCGTAACTTGGCATCAAGAGTACTGTCTATGTTCAGAAGCACTTACCTTTGTGAGCAATTGTTTTCTTTAATGAAAGCTACCAAAACCCCACATCGCTCAAGACTTACTGTCAAGCACCTTTCATCCCTCGTAAAAGTTGCAGCTACACAAGATTTCAAACCTGATATTGACGAACTGGTTACTAACAAGAGATGCCAAGTGTCGGGACAAAAGAAATAGATCTCAGACTGTAAGACTCCTATATAAGGACCTAGCTAAGAGGCTAAGACTCTAATTGTATGCTGTTGTATGGAGATTGTATGGAAATAAATTGCTTTTCTTTAAACTTTAAGTGTTACATTTTTTTTAAAGTTTTCAGTATTGGAAAGAAAGCTACAGTAACTTTGTATAGTAGTAGAGAAAAGCCAAGCAAAATGAGACCTTTTATTGGCTAACTAAAAGGATTACAATATGCAAGCTTTGAGGCAACTCAGGCCCCTTCTTCAGGCAAGATGTAATACAGAAACTGGCGTTCCCTGTGTTTATATACACACTCTAGGACAAGAAACAACATTGGTAAATCTTTAAATGAGAAATTTTAAATGTAAAAAATTAATAGATTCATTCAGGCTAGGGTTAATTTAACAAGAGAGAGAAGAACAATGTATGGTGAAGATCTTTGAATAAGATAACTGTCCAACAAAGTCTTTTGAAGTTTCTGATGAATTTTTCAAAACAATGTGGATCTGTAGACAGGTTGTCTGTCATTCTGAGAGATGTAAACAATCCTCATATCTGGCCATAAAACTCTTGTCTTTATTCATAAAACTCTTGCCTTTATTCAAGCCATGTTGTAATGTATTAAATTTTCTCTCTTGCTGTGTTTTGAAGTTGCCCATAAGCACTGTGACTTTAAAGTCCCTCTCACAGTGTCCATGGCTGCTGAAGTGGGCCGCAACAGGAACATCTGTGTTGCCATGTTTAATGTGGAACCTGTGTAAATTCATTCTCTGGCAGAGTGTTTGTCTAGTTTCTCCCACACAGAGTGCAGTGTCAGGACATTTCATGCAGAGAATTAGGTAGACTGCATTAGATGATCTGCAGGAAAATGATCACTTTATGTGATGTTCAAGTCGGCAGTGTGGTATAACTATACGGTCTGAGTTGCCTTGAAAGCTTGCATATTGTAATCTTTTTAGTTAGCCAATAAAAGGTGTCATTTTGCTTGGCTTTTCTCTACATTCATAATGGCTAACACGGTACAACACTCTAGTACTACTTTGTATAATAGTAGTTGTTACAGTGCAGCCCGCTGACGCACGTATGGCAGTCGAAGTGGACCACCAATGCTAGTGAGTTTGACATGCCTGCTTTACTCATCCTTTACAGTTAAGTACCACGTTGCATCAGTTCTTCCATTTTCACAAAGAAAACCTGCCGTCCTTCAACATCTGCAATAAGATGCTGCAGATGTTCTATCAGACGGTTGTGGTGAGCGCCCTCTTCTACGCAGTGGTGTGCTAGGGAAGCAGCATAAAGAAGAGGGACGCCTCACGCCTGGACAAACTGGTGAGGAAGGCAGGCTCTATTGTAGGCATGGAGCTGGACAGTTTGACATCCGTGGCAGAGCGACAGGCACTGAGCAGGCTCCTGTCAATAATGGAGAATCCACTGCATCCACTGAACAGTATCATCTCCAGACAGAGGAGCAGCTTCAGCGACAGACTGCTGTCAATGTCCTGCTCCACTGACAGACTGAGGAGATCGTTCCTCCCCCACACTATGCGACTCTTCAGTTCCACCCGGGGGGGGGGGGGGGTAAACGTTAAAATTATACAAAGTTATTGTCTGTCTGTATACAGTGCATCCGGAAAGTATTTACAGCGCATCACTTTTTCCACATTTTGTTATGGTACAGCCTAATTCCAAAATGGATTAAATTCATTTAAATCCTCAGAATTCTACACACAACACCTCATAATGACAAGGTGAAAAAAGTTTACTTGAGGTTTTTGCAAATTTATTAAAAATAAAAAAAACTGAGAAATCACATGTACATAAGTATTCATAGCCTTTGCTCAATATTTTGTCGATGCACCTTTACAGCCTCAAGTCTTTTTGAATATGATTCCACAAGCTTGGCACACCTATCCTTGGCCAGTTTCGCCCATTCCTTTTTGCAGCACCTCTCAAGCTCCATCAGGTTGGATGGGAAGCATCGGTGCACAGCCATTTTAAGATCTCTCCAGAGATGTTCAATCGGATTCAAGTCTGGGCTCTGGGACATTCACACAGTTGTCCTGAAGCCACTCCTTTGATATCTTGGCTGTGTGCTTAGGGTCGTTGTCCTGCTGAAAGATGAACCGTCGCCCCAGTCTGAGGTCAAGAGCGCTCTGGAGCAGGTTTTCATCCAGGATGTCTCTGTACATTGCTGCAGTCATCTTTCCCTTTATTCTGACTAGTCTCCCAGTTCCTGCCGCTGAAAAACATCCCCACAGCATGATGCTGCCACCACCATGCTTCACTGTAGGGATGATATTGGTCTGGTGATGAGCGGTGCCTGGTTTCCTCCAAACGTGACGCCTGGCATTCACACCAAAGAGTTCAATCTTTGTCTCATCAGACCAGAGAATTTTCTTTCTCATGGTCTGAGAGTCCTTCAGGTGCCTTTTGGCAAACTCCAGATGGGCTGCCATGTGCCTTTTACTAAGGAGTGGCTTCCGTCTGGCCACTCTACCATACAGGCCTGATTGGTGGATTGCTGCAGAGATGGTTGTCCTTCTGGAAGATTCTCCTCTCTCCAGAGAGGACCTCTGGAGCTGTGACAGAGTGATCATTGGGTTCATGGTCACCTCCCTGACTAAGGCCCTTCTCCCCCGATCGCTCAATTTAGATGGCCGGCCAGCTCTAGGAAGAGTCCTGGTGGTTTCGAACTTCTTCCACTTACGGATGATTGAGGCCACTGTGCTCATTGGGACCTTCAAAGCAGCAGAAATTTTTCTGTAACCTTCCCCAGATTTGTGCCTCGAGGCAATCCTGTCTCAGAGATCTACAGACAATTCCTTTGACTTCATGCTTGGTTTGTGCTCTGACATGAACTGTCAACTGTGGAACCTTATATAGACAGGTGTGTGCCTTTCCAAATCATGTCCAATCAACTGAATTTACCACAGGTGGACTCCAATTAAGCTGCAGAAACATCTCAAGGATGATCAAGGGAAACAGGATGCACCTGAGCTCAATTTTGAGCTTCATGGCAAAGGCTGTGAATACTTATGTACATGTGCTTTGTCAATTTTTTATTTTTAATAAATTTGCAAAAATCTCAAGTAAACTTTTTTCATGTTGTCATTATGGGGTGTTATGTGTAGAATTCTGAGGAAAAAAATGAATTTAATCCATTTTGGAAAAAGGCTGTAACATAACAAAATGTGGAAAAAGTTATGCGCTGTGAATACTTTCCGGATGCACTGTACCTGCATTGTTATCACTCTTCAATTTAATATTGTTCTTTATCAGTATGCTGCTGCTGGAGTATGTGATCTATCTATCTATCTATCTATCTATCTATCTATCTATCTATCTATCTATCTATCTATCTATCTATCTATCTATCTATCCATCTATCCATCTATCCATCCATCCATCCATCCATCCTCACATTTATTGTTGCATCTGCTGTGTCTATGAAAGCTTTATGAGTAAGCCACTGTCTACAACTGCACTCTTCCCTCGTGTCTCAATTGCTTTGTCCACTATGCGCCACTTTGCACTTTTTTCCTTCCCCATGTCAAATTCATGCTGACTGTATTCTTCATATTCCATGATGTGTGAAAAACATTACAATGCCATTTCAAATTAGTTTATAGACTTTTTTTCACTTAAATGAAATAAGTGTAACACTAATAGTTTTCAGATGTTTTTTTTTTTTCATGATCATGTGTAGTGAAACAGTGAGTAATTGTAAGGGCGCAGGTTTTTCGTTGATTATTGTATAGTTCTCGGCTAAAGGCAGACACTGGTTCATGCCTTGACAAAATATATTCAGTATATTCTTGTGGTGGTGATAAGGGGTGTTTTGTTTAAAAAAATAATGAAAAATATCAAATAATGATCAGTTGTAGATTATGAGAAAAAAACATTCCGGGAATAAGTACCCCTGCAAGATATATTTACATTACTTTAATGTCTTCAAGAAGAGGAATTCCGTGTATAATGCTCCAATTTCTTTCCACCTAGTTGTGTGATCATCTGTTATGTGTCTGCCTTTTATCACATATTTCTACCACAGCTGTACATATTTTTATGCAGTATAAATCTGGTATAGTTCTGCTACTTTCTTAAATGTACCTTCTTGTGATTCCTTTTACTGCTACTATTTGTAGAATTGCTATAATACTTAAAAATGTTTACTTTGCTGCTGAACTAGCAGATTATTGAGTCATTACAAATGACAAGACGTTAGTAAAGATGCAGGCTATTGCTGAGATTGCTGTTTAATTAATTGTTGTAGTTATACTTGAACAACTTTTATTATTCACTTACTGAGTAAAACATTTAATTTTACCTTAAAAGGGATGTTTTTAAACTTTATTTGCTTGCTTTGAAGTTAAGTGAATTTCTTTTGGATGTTTTGAGTTTGCTTTTGACCTATAGGATGTTACACATTTAAATAAGTGTTCTATAAATATATTATTGCTGCTTTTCCAGCAATTTTTATTTAGTGTTGCTTTTTATTAGTGTTGGTATAATAATTTCTGTAAATAAATTGTTATTTGAATAACTCTTTTATAGTTCAGCGCAGTGAAGTTAATTCCGGTGTTGCTTCAAAAGAGAAGCAGGATATTGTTGGACTACCACAGACACTACAACAGGAATTCTCATTGATTAACCTTCAGATTCGAAATGTTAATGTAGAGGTAATATTTTGGTTTAAGCAGACTTTGTGTTCTTGTTTTTTTTTTTTTTGTTTTTTTTTTTTTTAATTTCATCTGATATATTCATAATATTAAAAAAGAACTTTTGAGGTGTCACCCATTGCATGGCTGCACTTAGGTCCTAATCTGGGATCCTGATACAGTTTGTCATGTGGTGGGTGCGGTAATGCACTGTATCAGTGCATGCTCCTAACCTCTCTTTCTCTCCAACTCTGAGGCTTATACAGAAACAATACCTTTGCCTTCTCTGTTAAAAGTGACATAAATTTCTTTGATCTAAAAATATTTTCTTCAAACGTTTAAGTACATATGCCTCATTTTGACGTTTTGCAACAACAGGCCCACTGTGTCCGCCAGTTAAAATATTTTCATCTGGTCTATTAAAAAAAAAAAAAAAGAATTATACAAATTTTATTTTCATAAATAAATAAGCACAGATTATCCAAATCTAGGATATTCATTAGTATATGTTACACTTGTTTTAGATAAAGACTGGATTCATTTTACCTCTAACCTCCGAGCTGGGGAAGTAGGTGACAAAAACAAACATACCCTGTCAGGATATAGTTAAACATTATTATTATCTGCACACAATTTATTCATTCAGACACATACGGCTGCTGGATGATTAAAAAGCTAGGCTATTTGCTTAGTCTGGTTTAGCAACATGCTGTCATACTGACAACTTCTTTAGTTTGTGTGATTTGAGTTCATTGAGATACATATAAAAAGTAATTATCAATGGTGATAGGTAAAATGCAATATTCAGTGTGTCATTAATCTATTTTTTATTCAGATGGATGCAGTAAACCGTAGCTGTGCAGTTACAGCACACTGCAGAAGTCATCAAGTACGAATGGTGGTTATGTTTCCTGCTCAGTACCCTAACAATGCGGCACCCACCTTTCAATTTACCAACCCAACAACCATCCCTTCAACAATGAAGGCCAAGATACTAAAGGTATTTTTGTCAATTTTCTTATTACCTGATAAACATGCCTATTATGTTCAGTTTAGATTAAATAACAAGCTATTTAATGCATTACACTGTTAATTATCTGTGGGATTTTAATGTTGAAAACATGATATTTGGTTTGGTGGCAGTTTTGAACTAGATAAACTGAATATGAAAATGTTTGCTTCTTTATTTATTACTGATACAACAACATTAGATAAAATTTGTAAGTCAACACTAAAAAAGTATGAGAGATGGGAGAACTGCATTTTTGTCTTTACTCTCAAAATAACTTTGACCACTGGAATAAGAAAGAAGACACAAAGCTGGTTTAGGATTTTATATTAGAACATTAGGACAACCTAGAAGACAACAGGCCATTCAGCCCAAAAAAAAGCTCTCCAGTCCTTTCCACTTAATTCCTCCAAAAGAAAACATCAAAAGTCTAATTTTGAAAATCCCTAAAGTCTTATTATGTACCACGATACTTGGTAGCTTATTCCAAGTGTCTATGGTTCTCTGTGTAAAGAAAAATTTCCAAATGTTTGTGCGAAATTTATACTTACGTTTCCAACTGTGTCCCTGTGTTCTTGATGAACTCATTTTAAAATAACAAAATTCTCAATCCAATGTACTAATTCCCTTCATAATTTTATACACTTAAGTCGTGTCACCTCTTAATCTTCTTTTGCTTAAACTGAAAAGGCTCAGCTCTTTTAATGCTTTCTTCATAATTCATCCCCTGTCACCCTGGAATCAGCCTAGTCTCTCTTCTCTGGACCTTTTCTGGACCTGCTATGTCCTTTTTGTATTTAAATTCTGTTTGACATAAACAGCAACCCCACCTCCTTTTCTGTTCTGTCTATCCTTCCTAAAAATGTGTATCCCTCTATGTTATACTCATCCCCATCTTTGTTATTTAGCCAGGTTTCCATCATTGCTATAATGTCATAATTATGCTCTGCTTCATACAGCTCCAGCTCACTTGCCTTATTTTTGATACTTCTAGCATTAAGGCAAGCTATTTTTTTAATTTGTTACTCATTCTGTATTTAAATTTTGGGTTAGAATTTACATTACTGTGTATTTTTATTTCTACACTGTTGTTTATTCCTCCATATGTAGTTATAAACTTGCCTGTCCTAAACTTTCTGCCAAACCCAACTATTTTATAGTTTAAACAATCCTCAACTAGCCTACTCATGCTCCTTCTTAGTACATTAGTACCCCTTCAGTTCAGATTTAACCCATCACGCCAGAACAGGTGCCATTTGTTCCAAAAGGAGTCTTAAGGCCCCATAAACCTATACCCTTCTACCATGCACCAATCAGATTTCTGAACTACCTCAGTTGGCTCCTCTTGATGCAGAGGAGCAGCAGCTCTACTCCGATCCTCTCCCGGGTGTCCCTAAGGAAGAGCCCAGCCACCCTGCGGAGAAAGCTAATATCGTCCGGTTGTACCAGTGATATCATTCATTCGGTCATTACCCAAAGCTCATGACTATAAGTGAGGGTAGTTGCGTAGGTTGACTATTAAATTTTGAGCTTCGCCTTCTGACTCTGTTCCTCTTTTAACTCTACAGATTGATATAGTGACCGCATAACAGTGCTTGCTGCCCCAATCCGTCTGTCAACTTCACCATCCCTTTTCCTCCTCACTCGTGAACAAGACCCAGAGGTACTTAAACTCCACCATTTGAGGCAGTAACTTACCTTCCACTTGGAGAGAATAATCCACCTTTTTCCTAATGAGGACCATGTTATCAAATTAGGAGATACTTATCTTTGTCCCTGCTGTTTCATATTCAGTTGCAAACCATTCCAATTTCGTGCTGGTGTTTATAGCCTGATGAAACCAATAGGGCCACATCATTTGCAAAAGGCAGTGACACGATTCTGATGCTACTGAACTGGACACATCCCCACCCCGACTGTGCCTTGATATCATCTTCATGAAAATCACATAGGCAAAGCACAGACCTGGTGGAGTCCCACACATAATGCTGATGTTTTTCCGAGTTTGCTGACGCAGCTCTAACTATGATTATACTTGACTGAGTATCCCTTTTTAGTAGCCCTGGAACTCCACTCTCTCCCAGCAAACCCCACCCCAAAGAATACCTTGAGGAACACGGTGATACGCCTTCTGTAAGTTCACAAAACACACGCAGAACACTTGGACATACTCCCATGCTTCCTGTGAAATCCTGGAACTGGTCCACTGGTACAGTCTGGAATCCACATTGCTCCTCCTGGATCTGACTTTCCACGACTAGGCAGAATCTCTTTTCTGGTTAAATGGTCAGTTTAAAGAAAAATAAAGCACCAATACAATTATTAATATCTACTGTATATCTTAAAGACATAGACCCATTATCCGCTATGAGAATCACACCTCAACAATATTCAGCGGGTGCCAAATTCATCATATATTTTCATGATAGAAACCATTATACAAATGTAATGCCCATGCAAGTAAACTGCAAACCCTCCACTATGCAAAATGCATCAAAAGCAATGTAAGAAAAACAAACTGTATCAAAAGAAAACAAACAATATAAAAAGAAAATCCACCCCACCTGTTGCTTGGAATTGAGAATATTTTGCAGTGTACCAAGATACAGATACTACAGGGTGAGCCAAAAAGAAGTACCACATTTCAAACATTTATTCTACAAAAACATACAACATAAAATAAATTTCATTACGACACAAGAAAGGGTATACAAAATAGATTTTATTCATTATTTTAAAAATGATGTCTTCAAGGTGGTGGCCATCATTAGTGATACACTCTTTGAGATGATTTCTGAATGCTCACATGACTCGTTTTGGCCATTTCAAGGGGAAAAGCGGTGATTTTGTGGGGAATAGTGTCCTTGAGGGCTTCAATGTGTGTATACCTTCGGTGTGTTTATACCTTCGATTTGAAATAGCCCCACAAGAAGACATCGCATGGAGCGACATTAGGCAAATGTGAAGGCCACCTGGCACCGCCGTGCAGGGAGATCAGCTTCCCCGGAAACATCTCCCATAAACTTACATGGATCTACGCGTTGTATGAGGTGTTGCTCCATCCTGTTGAAACCAGGCATCTACCACATCCATTTCTACCAAATGGGTCCACAAAAGTTCTCTAGCATTTCAATGTAACGTTCTGAAGTGACGGTGACCGTTGCTCCCCCCTCCTCAAAAAAGTAAGGGCCTACAATGCCAAATTCTGCAATGGCATATCAAACTGTAACATGCTCACTGTGCAGGGGGTCTCTGATAAAGTTCACGAGGGTTGGTTTCAGCTCAATAGCGAAGGTTTTGCATATTTAAGTAACCATTCCAATGGAAATGTACCTCTTTGCTGCATTCTGATTTGGGATGTTACTATTAGGAGGAATGCTGAAGTGTGGTACAAGGGATTGCCTATCAAATATAATAATAAAAAAAATAATTAGTGTGAGCCAACTAGAAATAGAACAGCCCAATTTATTTATAATAATTATGAATTATAATATCATGAAGCTTAAGTAGGTATAACATAAAAGTGTCTCTGGATTCAGAACCTATTCAGTGATGCAAGGTGTAGATCTGGCCAACACGTTTCGAGGGAATCCTCTTCATCAGGGCACAGCACACCAATAATGAATTTAAAAATTAGAAATATATAATGAAACACTAAATAAGTAAATAATACTCTGAGACAATTAACCACCACAAACCCACTGAAATATACCTATGATATAGGAACAGGAGCCATCAATCATCCACTAATCAGTTGACCCAAAACCGAAAGCTGTGTGAACGATAACTATAACTGTAAATTAATTATCATAAATATATAAACACTACAGAATAATTTAAAAAACATAACTTAACAAAAACAAAACCACTTTCACCAGTATATAACAAAATAAATCCATCCAACCATTATCCAACCCGCTATATCCTAACTACATGGTCACGGGGGTCTGCTGGAGCCAATCCCAGCCAACACAGGGTGCAAGGCAGGGAACAAATCCCGGGCAGGCTGCCAGCCCCCACAGGACACATATACACACGCACACACACCCCTATACACCAAGCACACACTAAGGACAATTTAGAATCGCCAATGCACCTAACCTGCATGTCTTTGGACTATGGGAGGAAAATGGAATACCCGGAGAAAACCCACGCAGACACAGGGAGAACCCGGGAAGTGAACCCAGGTCTCCTAACTGCGAGGCAGCAGCGCTAAATATCAAGCTTGTAACTAGCTGAAAGAAAAAACCAACAAGAGTAAATAAATCGGGAGAATAGAACTGGAAAGAAAGCATGCATTACACAACGAAAAAAATGAGAACTTATGTACCTCACACACTCCACATAACACAGACGTCTGTATCTGTCTGACTGGGAATGAAAGTAAGAGGATGTAGACACTTGGGGGTATATCACAAAAAACACACCCAGTCCACTAACTCATTTAGACTAATGGAGTGTAAAGTCTTTAATTGAAAGATTCAGTGCGTTTCTCAGCGTAGCAACAGATTGTCAAAATTACCCCAACGGGGGTGTGGTTTAACTATTTTCAGAACGGTAAACTTAAGGTCAGAGACTTTGTGATTTATAGTAATGAAATGTCTAGATACAGGATGTTTAATAGATTTGGTCCTAATGTTGCTTTTATGTTCTGCAATATGATAATGAATAGAGTATAGGGTTTTTCCAAAGTATAGCAAAGGACAGGGACACAACAATAGGCAAATGACAGCTTTTGAACTGCAATTCAATCTATATGTAAGATTGCTGTCGCCCTTTGGGGCAGTAATTAGACTACCTTTTAAAACATTTGCGCAACAACTACAATTTAAATGGTTAATGTCCCAGAATAATGTGCATGGAAACGTTAGTAGAAGGACTAGAGATCACTGCACGCAAATAATTCACAAGGTAATTATGAAGATTACGACCACGAGAGAAGGCAAATAGAGGTGGATCAGACAAACTAGGGTGTAATCTTAAAATATGCCAATCTTTTAAAATGATAGGTCTAATCTTATTGGCATAGTGGGAGTATGTAAGATTACACACTATCCTATTAGTAACTGCAGGTTTCTTCTCTGATGTGCATAATAACTCTGTATTAGTATGAAAAGCACATTTGAGTGCACTTTTAATGCAGTTTTTAGAATATCCCCTGTATAAAAATCAAGCTTTCATATCCCCTGGCATGATAAATAAAATTGTTCTGTTCTAAGCAAATATGATAAATACAAAAAAACTGAGAAATAGGTAAATTGTTGATCAAGGATCTGGGGTGGAAACTAGAAGCATGAAATAAAGTGTTATGATCAGTAGGTTTCCGGTGTAAAGAAAATTGAAATGAGTTATTTTGAACATAGACATTTCTCTTTATTATAAAAGAAAATCTTGAGCTGAGACGAGACTATTGCCAAGAGATTTTTTCAAGTCCCGCCATACTCTCAACCATTTACGGTTAATGGCCCACGGTCCTCTCACCTCTCATTTGTGTGAATGCTTTTGTCAGACACAGTTTCTGCATTCTCAGCTCTTATAAATTTTTACGTTTTCCTCACTAAGTTCCCAATAAAAGAAGACTTATGTCCAAATCTTAATGAAGAATTTCATCCCGAAGGGTTATCAACAGAAGAAATGAGTACACGGGCAATCCTAGCACAGAGAAACGATGAAGTCAAACGAATTAATGTGAGAATTGTTGATCGGTTACATGGCAGATTGGTTAAATACTTATCAATAGACTATTCCGAAACAGTTGGTGATGATTGTGCAGAAGTTGAAAACATCAACTTACAATATCCTGCAGAATATCTATAACCATTAACACCATCCGGCCTTCCACTGGCTGAATTACTGTTGAAAGAAGGATGTATCGTAATGTTATTGCGTAATTTTTGTACGAGTGATGGGCTATGCAATAGGACAAGATTAGTTGTATTCAAATTTGGTCGAATAATTCTGACATGTAAAATTTTAACACGCGACAAGAAAGGTAATGTAGTATATCTTCCACAGAAAACATTAGACACCAAAGGAGATCTTGATATACCATTCGTATTAAAACATGTACAATTTCCCTTTAAAATAGCTTTTGCTATGACAATTAACAAATCACAGGGACAAACATTCGATAAAGTCGGTTTATTTATTGGAGAGAAAGAAACAATGTTCACTTACGGGTAGATATACTTTGCGTTATCACGATGTAACTCCAAACACAGAATCAAAATTCAAAGCGATATTGACAAAACGTTTATTCCAAATATTGTTTTTACTGAAGTTTTACAGTAAAAGTGTAAGTTTAAATGCATTTGCTTGTTAATTTCAAAGCCAAACAGAATGAAAACATATAATGCAACGAATACCTCTAACGCAACATGAAACATAATTTCTTTCAATTTATTACATTTGACTATTTTTTACTATGGTTAGTTACTCGCTGTAATGTAAAATAGTTAGGTCTATTATGCATATGTAATAATTTCCATGAAAATAACAATCTGTTTAAGTTGTACATCTGCTTCCCCATAGCGCGAGTGGCAGAGCTATGAAGTGGCTAGCGCGTAGCCACCCGCGCTGGGGTTGGTTAGCGAAGTGAGCAGGGGGGCAGAGCCCCCTAGTATGTCTAAAAAATGATTTGAAGAGACACTATGATTAAGTTTGAAAGATAGATTAGGATTACAATGGTTAATATATTTGAAGAAACATTGTAATTCTTCAAAAGTGCCCTTGCAAATCTGAAAAATAGCATCAGTGTAACAAAGCCATATGACTAAGTGATCAATAAAAAAGATTCTTCAAAGAAAAAATGAATTGTTTTTCAAAGGCCGATACATATAAATTCGCAATACTAAGGCTAAAGGCTTCTGTCATCGCAACTCCTTTATTTTGACAATAAAAATGATTATTAAATACAAAAAGTCCAACCTAAAGCAATAGTGAAAGTTGTACATTAAAATCAATCAGATTGCATTGGTATTGCCAAAAATTGTGATAAAGTATTTTGAATTATTTTTTAAGACATCATCGTGAGGGATATTAGTATAAAGAGAAGTATTGTCCATTGTGGCCATAATAAAGCCAAACCTCATAACTAATATACTGTAGCAAACATAGAAAGTGTGCAGAATCGTTAACATAGGAAACGTGATAATTGTACATGTGAGAACCAAGAGAAAGAGCCTTTTTTAGGGCAATACATTCCCCCTGGAACGCTAGATGGCAGCTCCCCTGGACAGAAATGGTTCCCCGGATTCCTGCAGGGCAGCATGGGGACATGGAGTCCGGTTCTTCAGCCCTGTTGGGTACCGTGGGTGCCTCCAGGGGAGCTCACCAAGAACCAGGGGACTATTACGGTGATGTTAACCCGGAACTACTTAGGAGTCATGAGGACGGAAACCCGCAGTACTTCCGGGACACATGAAGAAGGCTTTTGACACCAGAGACGGAAACTTCCGGGTCATGGACTTTGTGTTATCGTCTATTTACCCTTTTCTTTGTCAAGTTTGTATTGGATTGGTCTACTCCTGCACCCTAAATAATAACACACACATACATAGATTTATACACACTCTAACACAACAGTGCCCCTACAAATGACACACACACAGTGGGCTAACTTTTAGCACCTAAAAAACCACACCAATGCTTTTAGGTATAACACAACTTGTCACTCTCTCAGCACATCAAGAGACTTATTTATTATCGGCACGAACAACATACGATATTTTAAATAGACCTCAGACCTAAATGTTACTTTTGGTCTCCAAGAAAATATTAAAACATACAAAGACTCAGTATCCTTGACTATAGGCCATTTATCAGCCAAGAATACCTTCTTCTTGTACTGTACCTAACTATTGAGTGGCACCCTCACTCTCAGCCTTAAAACCCCGCAGCACAGAGCTAAACGGCAAAATCTCCAGCTACTTCAGGTGCACTTAGAAATCTACCTTATTACTTCAATTACTCTAGACATTAAGACAAAGCATAGAAAGATGAAAACAAGTTACTATTTATTAAAGAACGATAATAAGTAATAGAAAATAAGATCGATAGTAAAGTCTGGATAAAATAGTGTTTAAAAAGCTTACTGAAAGGAATCAGTGATGTCAAGGATGAAAGTCCCAGGGCGGCGTTTGATTTAGCAATCGATGTTCATGAGAATGCTGTTAACTGACGATCGGATGAAAACTGGTCACACGTGCCTTTGTTTTATTCTCTGATGTCGCTCTTCCGTCGTCACTGTTTCTCTTCTTCTTCTGCTGATGTTTCTTTCAAAATGAGGCATATTTATTATAAAGTTTCATGCCATGGTTTCATAGCACATGAATGTTCCATGCACCTGATTGGCTGGCTGTCAATATGATGGATGAATTTTGCTCCCCAGGTAATAAAGTTCTTTGATATTGCCTCAGCCTTCCTTTTTCCAGGCCGTAAACCCAATTGTTGTCCCAGATGTCCATCCATAAAGTAATCAATAGCCTGAGGTATCAGCTCAGGCTTTCTTTCCCATGCAGTAAACCAAATTAGCACTAAGCTATGAACAACTGTTATAAAAGTCAGGTATAAGGGAAGAGGATACGCCTTTTTTATTATAATGCCTCCTACATCTGAATTCATCTTGTTGGGATTGAGCAAAACATAATACAGAATAAGATGTATATTTTATACACCATAACAGACTTTAAAAGGATCATGGGAAACCCCAGCAGATTGAGCCGGAGTTGGGAGGGAGTGTGACAGAGCTGCTGGGTGGAGAGGAGGATTGTATTGGTGTTACTTGTGTTATTGATTATTTATTGTGTATAGTGGAGGTGGAGGTGATTTGTGCACATTGTTATATTAATAAATTCATTATTGGGACTTTTTACCTGGTGTTTTGGCGTTTGGGGTTTGGAGGTGCGACAGCGCCCTCTACTGTCACAACAGTGACATATAAAAGTCAATAAATTGAGGTTATGGTTGTAAAATAGAGTTCACAGCAGAAACTATAGGATGACCTGTCAGATTCTCCAGATTTTTATGTATTTTTCGTAAGAGATGTTTGTAAATGGTTTGTGTTTTGTACTTTCTGTATTTTCTTCATCTCTGATAACTAAATAATAAGATGTATCAATTTCTGAAAGTAGATTTAGAAGAAAGTCCCATCTGTTACCTACTATCGTGATCTTTAAAGAAAGCACGAAGATGGATTTTCCTATATAACTTAAACAGTTCAACTCGAGTATTAAAAGGTTGATATTTGAAAGTGGATACAAATGACAGGCCACGAGACAAAATACAGTAAAAGCTTGGTGGGTAGTAAGAGTTTTTGAAGAGATATAAATTATTGGAATCTAACTTGTTTCTTCCGTGTGTGACTTTCAGGGTGATAAGTGTGTGTGTACGATAAGGTCTGCCTTACCTTAAGGTTTGCTGGTCTAAAAAAGAGCTTGTGGGTGTGTGGTCTACTTAGAGTCTGTAGAAGAAAGTGAGGAAGTTGACAAAGAAGCAGAAAAATCAGGTGAAGAATGTAAATGTTTTTTCTGATCTAGAATATCGGCGATGTGCACCGGCTGGATCATGCCATTTATACATGAAACACACAGTATAATCACGGGTATCTCTATCAAACTCTTTTGTTTATATGACTTAAGGTCTGATTCAAAAGAAGCAACACATTTTTTACAATCTTCCAAAACAGAATTTTACTTATTACTGTCTAAGTTATTGGAAAATTCTTGCTGTAAAACATCAGCTTAACTCTGTAACTTGGACATTTCGTTATTTGAAGCCTCAGTTATTAATAACATTAAATCCAGGGAACATTTATTAAGTATACAGCACCACTTAGATACAAATTCGGTATTGTAAGTGGTGAGTGGGCCCTTTTTGAATACATAACCTCCTTGGTATATGTTGACTAATGCAATGATCTTATGACCTGATATCATAATAATCTCTTACATATGCACAATAAAAACATTTGACACTGAAACATGCAGAAAAAATTAACCCAAAGGTATGAGAAATAAATCTGAACAATACCTGAAAATAGTTCTAATATCCACACAGATATCTCCAAATCATCAGATTTCAAATTAAAATTTCACTGATAATGATACCATTCGTGTGGTTAACCACTAAACTAAAAATAAAATAAACATCAAATGTGTGAGACAGATATATACAAATACTAACCAAGTTTCAAAAAACACTAATAAATAAGGCTGAGGTGAAGCATACGTACGCTGTTATATATATATAACAGGTAGTGACTCCATATGAATATGTATGGTAGAGAACCATACATATTCAATGGTCTTTATACTGTGTGGTGGACGGCTGGGGATCCTGCCCAGCCGGGACAATACCTCTCCTGGACCACGAGAGGGCAGCTGGTCTGCATCGGGCCATGGTATCAGAGCTTAGAAGCTCAACCCTGTTGGGGCTCGTGGTCACCATCAGGGGGTGCCCGGACAATTATAGAACCTTGGATTGCAGCACTTTCGCTACACCCGGAAGTGCTGCCGGAAGACATTCTAGGCACACCCGGAGTGCTTCTGGGTTTTAATGCGGCACTTCCAACACACCAGGAAGTGCCATTGGAAGAGCGTCATGAAGAACCTGGAGCACCTCCAGGACAGTATAAAAGAGGCTACCTCACTTCCTTAGTCAAGCCCGAGTCAAGTGGCAGAGGACGGAGCTTGTGAGAGAGGAGTGGAGGTGGCAGAAGAATAAGAAAGAGAGAAGAAAAGAAAGTAAATTAAAAAGGACTGAGTTGTTGTGGCTGATTAATGCATTGTGTGCTGTGCAAAAGGGAAAAATAAACATGTGCATTGTGGACATTCTGAGTCAGTCCATTTGTGTTCCGGGCATCTTTCCACAACTGGTATAGTTGTAGACCACTGTACCCACTAACATTCGTCTTGCACTGAAGCAACGTTGAAAGCCAAAGGTGCGCAGAAGTGCATAAATATCAGAGGAAGCATCCCAAGTCAGATGATTAATTTAAACCAATTGGTTTGAGTGTTTTTAAATGAAGGATCCAAAATGCTTCTCTACGTAATAGGGCTTTCTCATAGTCGATGCCCCATGTATTTGATGCTACTATCTCCAGCACTTCAAATCAGTAACTGAATGATTACATTCCTTAAAATGTTTCAAAATGCGTTTCTCTTCTGACCGCCTTCTGATATTACTCTTATGTTCGACTATACGCCTTTGTACTATGCATTCTATTTTGCCCACATAGAACAAAAAGCAGCGATAAAAAAGTAAATAAATAACACCCTTAGTCTTACAATCAGATTGATCCTTCAATGTGATGGTAAAATTAGTGCTCGCAATCTGATCCCCATTATGTACATTGCTGCAATGACTACATCGCAGACAGGGGAAATGTCCCAGTTTGCTGAATCTGGTCAGAAATTTTCACTACCATATCCTTAATATTGCGATTACTTGCAAAGGAGAGCACAGGTGGTGATCAAAAAAATAAAAGTAATTGTAAAACATGCCAGTGTTATGAATACTCCGTCTGATTGCGCTGGAATGTATGGAGTATGTAAGAGTGCATGTCATATTGTCAGAGTATTGTTGGGACTTGGTGGAGAACAACACTATATCCAGATACCAGATAAGTATATAATGCCCTGTTGTATGCTTCTTTAATTATTTTTTTACTTATAACCGCTGTCCACAAATCTTTGATACAAATCTCTAGCTTGAGACGAGAAATCCGACCTGTTAGAACAAATCTTACGATACCTCAAAAATTGCAAAATAGGAAGATTATTAATCAAGGCTCTAGGATGATCATTTGACCCCAGGAGAAAGTTATTCCTATCAGTAGGTTTCTGGTACACCCTGCAAATAAATTCAGTATCTGCACCTTCCACTAAGACATCAAGGAAGGTAATCTGCTATTTAATGTAGTTTAGTGTAAAGTGCACATTTGTGTCACACTCATTTAAAAACATAGTTAGAGCACACCCTCCTGTCTTCCTTTTTTAAAAATTTGGTCCACCACCCCAATCTGCCACTCTAGAGGCACAGCTCCTAATGACCACACAACATTGAAAAGTTGTGTCAGCCATATCAGTCCAACAATATCCAGAGCCTTCAGCATTTCTTGGAGGATATCATACTTCCTGGGGGCTTTGTCACTGCAGTGTAGCTTTACTACATCAGTAACCTCCCTCAGGGATATAAGCATCGATCCCACATTAGTATGTGGCTCAGCCTCCTCCATAGAGGACGTGTCCATAATAGTTCAGAAGCTCCTCAAAATGTGCCTTTTACCGCCATACAACATCTTTACTCTGGGTTAGAACTTCTCCACCCTTGCTGAGAACAGCCTGGGTGAATTCCTGCCTTCCCTTTCTGAGTTTGCTTGATGGTATGCCAGAACCTCTTTGAGTCCAATTGATAGTTTTGTTCTGTGGTCTCTCTGAACTCCTCCCACACTCAGGTTTTTGCTTCCTTGACTGCCATGGCTATAGCACTTTTGCCCTGTTGGTACCTTTCTGTTGCTGCTTCAGGGATCTCCTGTGCTTACCATACACAGAAGGCCTCTTTTTTCAGCCTAATGTCATCCCTCACCTCCGGTGTCCACCATTTGGTCCTTGGGTTTCCACCTTGAGAGGCACCTATGGCCTTCAGACTACAGGTCTTTGCAGCCACTTCCTCAAGACAGGCAAGGACCATTTGAACTCTATGTCTCCAAACCCTCTGGGATTTGGGAAAAGCTCGTTTGGAGACTGGAGTTGAAGGTCTTCTGGACATGGGTCTCCCCTGACATTCCCTGCTCCCCCTCACTACTCACTTGGGCTTTTTATGTCTGTCCAGGTTCCTCCCCCACCATCTGACCCCACTTACCATCAGTCTAGAATTTTCATTTCAAATAAACAGTATAAACTTATGCATCTTTACTATAGTTCTTGTTATAACGTTAAAAAGCCTGTCCTCTTTTACTTCTTCATTTTGCCTTTACTATTGACCCAGTTTCTACTTGGTTGTGTAGTAATACAAATGCTTTCTGAAGTTCAGAAAGAAATATTTTGGTGTTTGAAGATAAACCACTGCTCTGTTGTTCATAACCCAGACTTTCCTCTTTTTCTTTAGAAAACTTATTTCCCCCAGTTTCATTGACTTCTTGATTAAATGTTATCTCAAATTAACGATTCTGTTAGAGTTTTTTTTCACTTTTAGTTTTGTATTTCAGATTTTAAAGGACACATCCCTTCAGAAGGTGAAGAGAAATCAGAACTGCTTGGAGCCTTGTGTGAGACAACTGATGTCTTGTCTTGAGTCATGTCTGGTGAGCACTAATTACTTTTGTAATATTTTTTCACTAGGTAGTCATTTGTAGTTGTCTGTGATAATATACCAACCTGTTTTGATGAGGATGAGGTGGATTTAGAGCACTTTGCAGCTACAAATCCATCAATGCTTATGGGTTGCTTTATTAAAGTCTTTAAAAAGTTAATGCTATATTATGAATTGGCCATCCCACATTATTACATTATTTTCCATTTACAGAAATTGCCCTTAATTTTATGCTTATGCTTGAAATGTTTGTGTTATTTTTAAGCAGAAGGTATTTATTTGGAAATAGTTGTGCATGCTTAGGATAGTTACTCAGGAGCAGCTATAGCAGATTGAAATAAATTATAATTTTTTAAATTTCTTTTTTCTTTGTTGTCTGCTTTGATGTATTGTGATTTGGTTGACAGAAGAATGTTTTAATCAAAGATTAGTCATTCAGCCAAATAAAATTAATCTTCTTCACATTTTGTGCTTTTACTAAATGTATGGTAAAATTGCTTAAATCTTTTATATGTACTGATCTGTTTAAACTAATTTGTACCTTTATTGGATAAAGCTAGATTTTTGGGAATGAAATGTCTTGGTGTTCCTTCGCAGATGTAATCAGTATAAACATCAAGGTTTTCTGTGATTTCTTTTATAATAAAGAATAAATCAGCATTGACTATTATCCATCCATCCATCCATTTTCCAACCCGCTGAATCCGAACACAGGGTCACGGGGGTCTGCCGGAGCCAATCCCAGCCAACACAGGGCACAAGGCAGGGAACCAATCCTGGGCAGGGTGCCAACCCACCGCAGGACACACACAAACACACCCACACACCAAGCACACACTAGGGCCAATTTAGAATCGCCAATCCACCTAACCTGCATGTCTTTGGACTGTGGGAGGAAACCGGAGCGCCCGGAGGAAACCCACGCAGACACGGGGAGAACATGCAAACTCCACACAGGGAGGACCCGGGAAGCGAACCCGGGTCCCCAGGTCTCCCAACTGCGAGGCAGCAGCGCTACCCACTGCGCCACCGTGCCGCCCTCATTGACTATTACCAGATGTTAATTCAATATTGACACATAAATATTTAGATTTAGATTTTTAATGGTCTGTTTGAAATTTTTAATGAGAATTTTTGCAGTTTTTGAAATCTGCTGTAGGATTTTCTTCTATTAATACAACTTAAAATAACAGGGTTATTGAGTACAGACATATACTTATTGTGATCAGCTGGTATTAGATCTGGAGGATGACTGTCTAATCTGCACTGTTAGGTTATTGTTCCATCAATGTTCTAATATAATTAGTCAAATTTAATCTTCTGAAGTACCAGAGCCTCTCCCAGCAAAGAGGAAATTAACAATGTTCCTGAAAAAAAATACAGAAGCGGAATAATAATAATAATGAACATTTTTTGTAAACACAAGTATTGTTGAAATATGTTTTATTATATATATATTGACATAAAAGATGGGACACAAGACGGATAAACACATTATACAGAGGAGGCCATTCTTACTTCATTTAGAGATTTGTTGATTTTATAAATGTTTTTGTGTTTTCTTTTTTTGGAACTTTTGCGTCAGCTCGTCTTCTTTTGCTTGAATGCACAGCTATTGGGTGAAAGAGGCCTTTGGTCTTACGCTATATCTAAACACTCTCACTTGCTTCTAATTTAGGCAAGAGCTTTTAAAAGAAGGCAAGACATTTTCTCTTGGTTATTGACTATTTAAAGTTCCATTTTATCTTGGCACAGGCAAACTAGTTATAGCACCAATAGTGCCTTGAAGAAATATCCAGTGCTATGTTGACTGGCATTTGCATTGCTCTGGATTTGTGTAAAAAACTTTGCTTATGGTGGAGAGCACTGTTGTTATTTCCATGGTTGTTTTGTCTGTGTGTCTATGGTATGGTAATTGTCTTTCTCAGCTTCCTTTGAGTATTAGCTTTTTTTATATCCCCTACAACTTCATGGGCAGTATATGTAGTTTTCTAGAAAAAGCGTTTACATACTGACATGTCTTTCCTGAACTAAGGCTTCTTGTCCTAGATTGAATTCAGAAGCTGGTACTTGGCTGGAGGTTGGCAAAGCTGATTTTAGAGCTAGTGATCACTGAAGGGAGGTCTAGTTCCAAAAGCTCCCAAGAAGAAGTTAAAATAGCTTTTAGCTTTAAGAGGTATTACTCAGTTCTCAGTCTAATTGTGCTTACTATATATACATTTGTTGCTGTTATTATTTTTTGTTTATAGTTTTAAGATTGTTTTTATTGTTATTTCACTTACAACCAGACATTTTAATAAGCTTCTTAGTATATTTTCAAAAGTTGTCCAGTATTATGTATAATATGTCACGTCAGATTTCTGTTTGTTGCATATCTAGTCTCTAAGCTAATTTCTGAGTTATCAAGCATTTTCTTTTTTTGCAGAATCAGGAAGACAGCAGCAATGGGCATCCATATGTTCTTTCCAACTCTGTGAATCCTCCACTTCCAACATTTTCAAGAGTCACTAACACCTATGGGTCCTACCAAGATGCCAACATCCCCTTTCCTCGAACGTCAGGAGCACGCTTCTGTGGGCCAGGTTGGTGAGAAAGCTCATTTTTAAATTACTTGTTATACTTGGATCATTGCAGTGTTTCATTATAAATAGATCGTTAAGATGTTTTCTTTTTTAAAGTTGTCTTTTAAACTTGAATAAATTGTATGTTAACCATATAAAGGTTATTATATCTAAGGAACAGTTTCAAATTTATGTAGCATTTACATCCCTAAAATGTACACAACATGAGCTAAGATTTTAATAATGTCAATAGAACTTTAAAGTTAGCATAAAACTTGTACAATAGAATAAGATTAATTCATACCTTGTTTACATCTGTTTGCAGAATTAAATAAGGAAACCTGTTGTACATTCATCTTCTGATTTGAGTTTTTCTACTACACCTTCTCTTGGGCTGATTATGTTAGGTTGTAGTTTCCTCTTTATTTCAGTGTTTTATATAATATATCTTTTGCAGGGTGTTCAGGTAACAGTTGGAGGATCACCTGTTTCAAATCATTTTGTAAAAATCGTGTTTACAGTCAAGAAAAACAGTTTCCAGTTCTTTTGCAGATGTACTTCTTCTTTAATTTAATTTTCCATATTTGATTGCAATTAAAATAGATATATTGTAACCAAAGTCTTTCATGCCTAATCTGCAGCAGACCTGTGAGTGACACAAGTAGTAACAACTTTTTATTTATGGTGCATTTATAATATTAAGGGATATAAAATACCTGTGATATTCTGGTTTTGCATCCTCCTGCATTACTATATTTATTTACTTGATAGCTGCATATAAAAATGTGTCAAATTAGTTTTGCATTAAAAACAATAATGCTAAGTAAAAATTATTTGCCTGCCATAATCTCCTTTTTTGCATAAATAAAAGTTTAACTTGGGGATTTATATTTATTATTATTGCTTTAAAATAAAAGTATTTCACTGAATATAAAAAGAACTTTTACCACATCACCCAAAAATAACTGGATGGATTTTTATGAAATTTGGGGGGCATTTCTAGTGAAACCCATTCTAGAATATAGAGTATTGAAATATCATAGCTACTGCAGAACATGTTTTTTCTTTTGTCTTTTTTTAACAGTGGAAAGGCTAACTAAATGCTAATGTCCTTTTCCCAGGAAGTCCAGTACAGTACTAGTTAGTGAATAGTGGATTGAACTGAGTAGATATGAAGCACTATTCCATTGAGTTTTTAAACTGTCAATGAGACCTGGAGTATCCATAAACTTATTTTTCTTTTTATATATTTTAAGTATTCCAGGATTGTACAGTAAAACGTAACTTCAGCTTAAAAAATGAGGCAACAGTTTAAAAGGTTGAGTGAGAATCAGTATTCAATCAACAAATTCTGATCAAGAGCCCCTCCAATTACCCATTGCAGTTTAAATATCACAAGTTCTCTGTCAGTGTCTGCTTTATCGTTCTGATAGTAAGGTGCAGGACTAGAGTTAGACTTGACTAGATTTTAAATTATTGGGTATATTTTTTATTCCCAAGATTTAATTGGGTTTCAGTTGCATTGAATGTATAAATATTATATCAGTGTTTATGAGTGAGTGTTAGACAAGGGAAGCTGCCTTTAGTCAACAGATGTCAGTGTACTAATTTGCTATAGCTCAGCAGCTTATCATTTCAGTATTAATTGTATTTCCAACTATTTTAATTAGACATTTTATTACTTAACTACTTTATTAAAAATGTACTTAAAAAGACATGTTGATTAAGTTGATTGTTTAATCTGTATTTTTCCTTCATCCTATTCAACCTGTTTTATGTTTACAATTAATAGTAAAAATGCATAAAACTACAAAGATAAATTAAGCATTGAATACTGTGCTTAATTTTGCACATGCAAAGCAACAATTCCCAAATACAACACAAAATTAGACATTTTTGATTAAAACTGTAGTGTGCTACTTTATGCAGCAATTGTTTTTTAAATATAAATGTTTTAAATGTTTGAGAAATTGAATATGTGTTGTATATTTTTTCAAATTAAATATTTGTTTCCCAGTCTGTAACTATGGTGCCATTTTGGCTCTCTTAGGAGTATATCCTGGGAAAATACTGTATTGCTTACTTTTAAGGCACAGCATAAATCTTAATAATCCATTGTCAGGAGCACACAGGTGTGGTAAATCAGCTTATCAGAGAGGCTAATGAGAACAGAGGCGACCTTGCTGTGTTGTGGTTGGACCTGGCCAATGCCTATAGGTCTACACCACACAAGCTGGTTGAGCTCACACTGCATCACCACCATGTTCCCAGGAAAATCAAGGATCTGATCCTGGATTACTATAACAACTTCAGGATAAGGGTCACTTCTGGGTCAGAAATATCAGACTGGCATTCGCTTGGCAAGGGAATAATAACGGGGTGCACCATCTCCGTTATTCTTTTTGCCCTTGCCATGAATATAGTGGTCAAGGCAGCCGAGGTAGAATGCAGAGGGCCCCTGACTAAGTTGGGTGTACAACAGCCCCCGATAAGAGCCTATACGGATGATCTAACTATCATGACAACATCGGTCCCAGGGAGCAGGTGGTCCTACAAGGACTTGAGAGACTTATCACATGGGCAAGGATGAGTTTTAAAGCTTCCAAGTCAAGGTCCATGGTGCTAAAGAAGGGGAAGGTGACTGATAAATTTGCTATCACGGGAACAGTCATCCCATGTATCACAGAGCAGCCAGTCAAGAGTTTGGGGAAAGTCTTTGACTCAAGTCTGAAAGACACAGCTGCCATTCAGAATTCCACCCAGGAGTTTGGGACGTGGCTCACCAAGGTTGATAGGTCTGGCCTGCCTGGTAGGTTTAAAGCCTGGATTTATCAGCACTCAATCCTGCCCCGAGTCCTGTGGCCTCTGCTGGTATATGCAGTCCCGTTTTCAACAGTTGAGTCCCTTGAAAAGAAGATCGGCAGTAGGACTCTGGCAACAGGGTGCTTGGACAAGGTGGGATAGTACTCTCCAGTGAAGGATCACCTGGTTGGACATCATGCAGGGAGATTTCTTTCGTGTCCGGTTCCTGGTGCAGGCGGTCTACGATGCCCTGCCAAGCCCAGCAAACCTCCACGTCTGGGGAAAGAGCGAGACACCATCCTGTCCATTTTGTTCAGGAAGAGGCTCTCTAGAACATCTTCTCAGCAGCTGCCCTAAGGCTCTGCCAGACGGCCTCTACCGGTGGTGCCATGACAAAGTGCTCAAGGCAGTTGCTGAAAGCTTGGCTGCAGCCATCAACACAAGCAAACTCCTCCATGGTTCAAAGAAGGCAGTTACCTTCGTTGAAGTGGGAGAGCAATCCCAGGCAAAGGCAGTAATGGCAGGCCTCTTCCACACAGCCTCTGACTGGCAGCTGCAGGCTGACTTGGGAAAGCAGCTAAAGTTCCCGCAGCAAATTGTAACAACGTCACTCTGGCCAGACATGATCATTACCTCTGAGGCCTCAAAACAGCTGATCATGCTGGAACTGACAGAGCCCTGGGAGGTGTGTATCGAGGAAGCTAGCAAGAGGAAATTTGCCAAGTACCAGGAGCTGGTGGAGGAGTGCAGGGACAGAGGCTGGAGGGTACTCTATGAGCCCATAGAAATTGGCTGCAGAGGATTTGCAGGACGCTCACTCTTCAGAGTCCTCACATGGCTGGGCATAACAGGAGCGGGCAAAAAGAGGGCCATTAAATCCGCAAGTGAAGCCGCAGAGAAAGCCTCAAGGTGGTTTTGGATAAAGAGGGCTGATCTGTGGATTGCTACTGGGATGCAAGTTGGGTATTGATCAACACCGGCTGGGTTCCCTGATCGAGGGTGTATGATGTTGCGAGACCCGAAACGCCTGATGACCTCAGGATGCATCACTGCTGATGTGTCCTAAGGGAAACAAGGTGATGTTTCTTATATAGTCAGAAAGCACATGAGCTCATGTTGAGTTTTAAACATATTTGGGCAGTCTGAGATCCTTCAGGCTTTTTTAAACAAAATTTTAATATTATTGTAAACAAAGAAAGCTGAAGTCTTCAATAAAGAATAAAGGTATTCCTTTTCACTTTTCTATTTCTATTTTCTTTTTAATGCTTTGATTATCTTGTGCTAAGCTAACCCACAGTTTTTTGCTCTGTTCCACAGTTATCTGTTGTTGTAGCCAAAAATAATTCAGCTGATGTAACCACTGTAAGACTCGAAGTAATATTAATTTTTTTATTGTTTTTCTATCTTGCATCCTTCAATTTTTTTAACATCCACTTATTTATATCTTATCAAGTGTTACAGCCTTCGGTTAAATTTGCTTGGATATGTGCTTAATTATATCCTTTCATCAGCTGTTTATATCAAAAAGGATGATCCAAACAGGCAGATATTAAAGCACTACCATAGTCAATTCTGCTCAGTAGTCATTAAAAGATTTACATTTTCTCTGTGACAAACTAATTTTTCCTGTATTATAAGCAGAAAAAACAGACCTTAATGTAGTGAGGACTAAATAATACATTACTCTCAGAGACATTACTTAACATTGTCAGATCTACTTAATTACATTTATGGTTGTAGAAGTCTGGAACCCATTACAACAGCATCTGGTACAACCTAAACAGGTCATCAATCTGATGGAGAGCTAATCTGGAATCACTATCTTGTGATGATGCGGGTTTGCCCCATGCTACTGGATCCTTCTGGGAGCTCTTTGAACCCACTACAGCTGATAATGTACCCGAGGATGAGCCAGCAGATGAGGGCAACAACACACAAAAATAGCTAGGGATAGGTGCAAAAGTGCTTCAGTGCTTTTATTAAAACTGGCTCCTGATTGTTAAGCCATGGACCTGCTATACCACATACCTTCCCCCTTTAAGCCTCCAGTGCATGGAATGGCTCCAACATTCATCCAACCCAGTGCAACTGGTGGCCCAGATCTGTAGCATGGCCCCCACACTGCACTAAAACCAACTCGTCCATAAAATAAAACCCAAGCCCCCTTAAAAACAGTACATTAAAAGATTAAGAACTTTAAAATGACAATTAAAACAATCAATAAATACATTTCCATTAAAAAAACTCTTTCTTAGTGACTCTTTCTGAAGTCGAAAATTTTCTTGAAACTGTGGTTTGATATTTAAGACGTCAAAGTGTCTCATTTGTTTTTTAGGTTGCCTGGTATACTTCACAAGACCCATTACTATGCACCGGTCGGTATCCCCAACAGAACCTACTCCTAGGTAAGCAGTCACTCTTAGATATTTTTGTGCAGCAATTATTAGGAAGTACTAATTTAAAAACAAACTTGCAAGAAGCTTGCCTGCCACAGTTCTGAAATATATGCATTTTCATATTAAGGAAACTGCTTGACATGACATCTAACTCTATATTTCATTGTTTTCAGAATTATTTGCCAATTATTATTTCACACACTTTGTTTTTTACAAGCTGAAATTGAAAATGATGGGTATAGTGGGCATAGGAGAGAATCACCTCCCTTCAAAATATTCACATTTTGTCGCTTTCCAGCCTTAAATGAAGACACACAAAAAATATTCCTCTAGATATATTTACTCAATGCAGCTAATAACAGCCAAGTGAAAAATATAAAAGCAACAGTTCAGAAAAATAAATAAGAAAACAGAATCAATGAGATGGTTAAAGAATCACCCACTTGTGTCAGTATTTTGTGAAAATTCCTTTTGCTTTGATTATAGCCATGAGTCTGTTGGGATACTTCTCTGCCAACTTTGCACATCTAGACTGTGCAGTATTTGCCCACTCTTCTTTACTGAACTGTTCATTCTCGGTCAAATTGGATGGTGACCATTGGTGGACTGCAATCTTCAAGTCATTCCACAGATTTTCAGTAGGATTTAAGTCTGGGCTATGACTAGGACACGCAAGGACATTCACCTTTTTATCCTTCAAACACTTTGTGGTATGTGCTTTGGGTCATTGTCATGTTGAAAGGTGGACCTTCTTCCCATTAACAACTTTCTGGCAGAGGACAGCAGGTTTCCCTCAAACATTTGACAGTATTTTGCCCCATCCATTTCTCCTTCTATCTTGACAAGAACTCCAGTCCCTGCTACAGAGAAACACCCCCAACAACAGGATTCTACCACCTCTGTGCTTTACTGTAGGTATGGTGTTCTTTGGATGGTAAGCTGTATTGGCTATCTGCCAGATACAACGTTTGGAGTTGAGGCTAAATAGTTTGATTTTTTTTCTCATCTGATCATAAAACAGTTTTCCGTTTGGCCTTAGAATCTTCAAGGTGCATTTTGGCAAAGCTCAGTCGAAACTTAATGTGGTCTTTCTTGAGGAGTGGCTTTTTTCTTGCAGCCCTACATATAAGCCACATTTGTGGAGCATTTGTGATATTGTTGTCACATGCACACAATGGCCACTCTTTGCCAAAAATTAACTGCTGTAACTGCTTCAAAATTCAATAGGCCACATGGTAACCTCTCTGACCAGTTTCCTCCTCGCTCTTCCATGCAGTTTGGAGGAACGGCCTTGATCCAGGAAGACTCCTAGCAGTGCCAAACACTTTTCACTTCTGGATTATGGACTTTATTGTGGTTCTAGGGATTGATAAAGTCAGAATTTTTTTTTGTATCCATCTCTTGACTTGTGCCTTTCCACAACTTTATTCTTGAGATCTTTTGACAGTGCCTTGCCACCCATAGTTGATTGTTTTTTTTTTCAATTGCACTTCCAAGCACTGGAATGCTCTAGGAATAGCTATTTTTAGGCTAAGTATAACTAATCAGAATGATTAGAGTTGATCACAGGTGGAAGCCAATTAGCTTCGTGTGCAATAGAGAATGTGATTAGGTACACCTGCTTGGGTTTACAAGTATTTTTTGGGGGGGGGGGGGGGGGGGGGGGGGGTCATCCTTTAACCATTTCAGTGATTCTGTTTTTATTTTTTTCTGAATATTTTCTATTATATCTTTCACTTGACTGTTATAAGTGGCATTGAGCAAATACAACTGGAGAAATATCTTTTTGTGTGTATGTCTTCATTGCTCGTTGCAAGCAACAAAATGTGAATATTTTGTAGGAGGGTGATTCTTTTCTATACCTACTGTACATTTATGTTATTATTTAAACAAACTTCTCTTTAAGATAAAATTAAAATCAAATGTTTTGCATGTGACTAAATACTGTATAATAAAATATCTTAATTCAGCCTCTTTGACCCTCATTGGATTCTGTGGCACTCACTTTCATTGTGAGTTGGTAGTGTGGTTTATAAGTGACTTTTGATGTAAGCAGCATTAAAATGCATCAGATATCATTTTTAGCTCACTCTGTACATTTCAATACAATTTAAGGTTCTGTTTGTATTTGATATGGTGATTATTACTGTACTTTTTTATTTGATACATTATCTTTATCTTGTTTGTTGTTTGAGTTAATATATGGTATTAATAATTTAACCAGAGAATTATCAGAGTGAATGAAAACACTCTTAAATCTGGCCCACCTTAAATCCCTTCACATCTCTCCGTCAGCACCTTTTGTCCCGTAAATGTGCCGACAAAGACAAGCAGCAAGCAGCCTGCTATTCCATCCCCCACCGCCGCAGAACGTGCACAAAGTTCTCCCAGTTTATGCCTTGATTATCTGGGAATGAAGTGCTGGAGTTTTAAAGTGGAGATCGTTATTTGGAACACATGCATTTGATGTGTGTTCCGTTTCTACAATAATCTGTGTAAAAACATTGTTAAAACAGAAACGTTTTTCATATTTTAGTAATAAATGAGAAAATGTAGGCATAAACTATATAATGTGTGAAGCCTGAAGTCCAAAGATCAAATAAACACTTCCACAAAAGGTTCAAAGATGATACAACAGCTTATGTGGCGTAGTGGTAAGATTTGCGTACTTGTACTCAAGAGTCCCCGGACTGCCTCCTATATTTACTGTTTTGAGTAGTATGCTGCTCTTATGGTTAATATTATACAGTACACGCATACATTTATAGTACTTGTAAAAGTTAGTGTATTTTTTTTCACTTTAATTCTCTCAGTCACAATCACGATACATACAAACGCCCTCCTCCCTCTCCCCTACCCCCCAAAGGGATCTGATGCTGTGACGCTGTTACTTTTTATTTGAAACTGGGAATAACTGTCGATGTGAGTGGTGTTTTGAGGCAATGGAACTGGTGAATCTGCCTTTTTCATATCTCAACGTCTCTTGATTTTTTTATTCAGTTTTATTGAGTGTTCCTGCTCAAGCTGAATTAGTATAAACCTTATGGTCTATGATGTCAAAGCTGCACAGACAAAAAAATCAGAGACATAGGTATATATGATTTTTGGAATTATTCATTTTATGACCTGTATAGTACATTTCGGAAAACATTGTGGCACAGATGCAACATTATTCATATTCATTCGCATAACATCTTGCGGTTGTAATCAGTGACCGTGTGTTTTTTTTTTCTTTTTCTTTTTTTCTGAACTTGCCAGTCCCCACATGTTGCTGTATGGTGCTGTTTCTTTTGTACTCCAGGACATACAGAGGAAAGAATAGTACAGAGAGGTCAATTCAGTGCTATATGCATTAATCAAATTCAAATGTTAACAGTTCACACACACACAAGGACTGTCCTTCCTACATTTATGACATGTGTACCTGTTGCAATGTACACACTTTTCTCTATGCTGTGGTTTCTATTACACACCTGAAAGAAAGAGACAATATATGTGGCATTTTGAAGAAATCATTTTATGACCTGAATAGTACCATTCAGAAAACATCACACTAATGCAATATTATTTGAAAACAAACAGCATCAGATCGGGTGTGAATTTATACTGGCGCTGTTAGTTAGAGTTAGATCAGAAAGGGGGAAGGAGGGGGGCGAGGGTCGAGTGTGAACGTGACTGAGAGAATAAGACTGGAAAAAAGCTAACTTTTAGAAATGCCATATATTTGCAGCTGGTCTGACGCTGTTCGTTTTCAAATAATATTGCATTAGTGCAACAGTGTTTTTTGATTGGTACTATTCAGGTCATAAAATGATTTCTTCAAAATGTCACATATATTTGTCTCTTTCTTTTTTTCCCGGTGCTACGTTGACATTGTGCACCAGAAAGCATGAGCTTATTCAGTGCGAGAAGGAGCACGCAGGAAGCCGGTTGCTGTGTGCTATATCACGCTTGACTTGGTGGCGATCAACGCACATGTACTGTACAAGGCAGGCACGGGGGTCACTGAGAAAAGAAGAGTGTTCATGGCTCACCTTGCAGAGGAGCTTCGTCGTTACTTCATACAAGAAAAGGCGATGGATAAAGCAAAAGAGGATGCAACATTGACCATCTTCTGTTTTAAGACCGCCGCTTCCCCAGCCCCTTCAGTGTAATAGTAACACAGCACAGAGAGAAGTGTGTACATTGCAACAGGTACACATGTCGTAAACGTAGAAAGGATGGTCCTTGGGTGTGTGGGAATTGTTAACATTTGAATCTGATTATTGTGTACAGTAATCCCTCCTCCATCGCGGGGGTTGCGTTCCAGAGCCACCCGCGAAATAAGAAAATCCGCGAAGTAGAAACCATATGTTTATATGGTTATTTTTATATTGTCATGCTTGGGTCACAGATCTGCACAGAAACACAGGAGGTTGTAGTGAGACAGGAACGTTATTCAAACACTGCAAACAAACATTTGTCTCTTTTTCAAAAGTTTAAACTGTGCTCCATGACAAGACAGAGATGACAGTTCCGTCTCACAATTAAAAGTATGCAAACATATTTTCCTCTTCAAAGGAGTGCGCGTCAGGAGCAGAGTCTGTCAGAAAGACAGAGGAAAGCTCTGGATAAGAGCGTCTGCTAAATGTTGTAAATGTAAACAAATCAATAGGGCTGTTTGCTTTTAAGTATGCCAAGCACCGCGGCACAAAGCTGTTGAAGGCGGCAGCTCACACCCCCTCCGTCAGGAGCAGACAAAGAGAGAGAGAGACAGAGTTTGTTTTTCAAACAAAAATCAATACGTGCCCTTTGAGCTTTTAAGTATGCGAAGCACCGTGCAGCATGTCCTTCAGGAAGCAGCTGCACACAGAAGGTAGGAACGACCCTATCATCTAGGTGTGCGAACAGCCCCCCTGCTCACACCCCCCTACGTCAGCGCAAGAGAGAGAGAGAGAGAGAAAGTAAGTTGGGTAGCTTCTCAGCCATCTGCCAATAGCGTCCCTTGTGTGAAATCAACTGGGCAAACCAACTGAGGAAGCATGTACCAGAAATTAAAAGACACATTGTCCGCAGAAACCCGCGAAGCAGCGAAAAATCCGCGATATATATTTAAATATGCTTACATATAAAATCCGCGATGGAGTGAAGCCGCGAAAGGCGAAGCGCGATATAGCGAGGGATCACTGTATATCGCGGAACTGACCTCTCTGTACTGTTCTTTCCTCTGCGTGTCCTGGAGTACAAAAGAAACACCCCCATGCACTCAAAAGTGGACACTGACAAGATGGAAAAAAAAAGTGCAGTCACTGATTACAAGTGCAAGAAGGCGTGCGAATGAATATATATAATATGAATAATGTTGCATCAGTGCCACAATGTTTTCCGAAATGTACTATACCGGTCATAAAAAGAGTTATTCCAAATATCATATATACTCTATGTCTCTGTTTTATGTCAGTGCGGCTTTGACATCATGAACCATAAGGTGTGTACTAATTCAGTATAAACAGGAACACTCAATAAAACTGAATAAAAAAAATTCAAGTGACGGTGAGATACGAAGAAGGCAGATTCACCAGCATTTGTGTCAGCTTTTATCCCTCCAGATCAGAGAATTTCCAGTTCTATTGTATCAAAACACCACTCACATCTACAGTTATTCCCAGTTTCAGATAAAAAGTAACCGCGTCAGATCTGGGGTGGGGGATGGTTGTTGTATCGTGATCATGACTGAGAGAATAAAAATGAAAAAAATGCTAACTTTTACAAGTCCTATAAATTTACACTGGCTGTTACAGACACAAGTCAAATGTATGTTTTTATTGTATAATATTAACAATAAGAGCAGCTCACTACTCAAAATGGTAAACTTGCTGGGGAGCTGGTTTCGAACTCACGACCTCCAGATTATAAATCGGCGGATCTTACCGCTACACCACAGAAGCTATCGTATTGTACTTGCACCTTTTGTGAAAGTGTTTATTTGATATTTGGCCATCATCCTTCACACATTATACAGTTCATGTCAACATTTTGTTATTTATTGCTAAAACATGAAAACGTTTCTGTTTTAACGATGTGTTTACATAGATTGTTGTAGACACAAAACACATCAAATTATTTCGCCTTACAATTCTGGGTAGCTCACTCCCAGATAATCAATCAAGGCAGGAACTGGGAGAACTTCTTGCCCATTCTGTGGTGGTGTGGGGGATGGTATAGCAGGCTGCTTGCTGCTTGGGCTTATCGACACATTTAGAAGACAAAAGACGCTGACGGAGAGGTGCACAAAGGGATTTAAGGTGGGCCGGATTTACAAGTTTTTTCATGGCTCTGGTAATTCTAGTGTTAATTAAGGAAAGATTTTATTTAGTATAACTTTTCTTTGAATGGTCTTGAATTACATCTGACTATACACTTTACCAGCAAGCCCCCGATTCTCGAAAGAATAGCAAATCCAAGAATGGCAATCACTTTTAGTTCCCTCTGATACTCGGAAGGATGAAATATCATGGAGGGCGGGTGCGTCCTGGGACAGTTCATTTAATTAAATAAACATATTTGTACTAAAGCGGTTTCTTTTTGGAGCTGTGACTCAGTTGTAGGCGCCTTCGTTTATTGTTTTCAGCCATGCAGTCGCGTGTTTGTTTTTCTATGGCTGTGTCGTCAGCGAGAAGTCGTTTGCTGACGGCAGCGGATTCGCGTGCTGAAGTGGCCATGGCGGCGGTTCCGGGCATAGAGGGCTACATTACTAAACGAACGTGGTATATGCGGTGGTGTGGGCGGTCGCGCTCGGGTGGCTGTACACTCTGGCGTGCAGGCTGCACCTCAGGTTTAGTGTACAGGTTGTAGCCATGGTTAATCCATACGGGCTTGTGTTTGTATTTAGTTGAGCGCTTTCATTGTGGATTCCGTACTGTAACACTGTAATGTGATTCAAATATGCGCTGAATCGTTTCGTTCTTGTTTTTTCTGTGGCTGTGTCGTTAGGCATGGGCTCGGATTTGTACAGCCTAGGCAAACGGCCGAGCCTGGTACATGTAAATGAGTCTTCAAAGCGATCACACTGGTAGGCGGGCAATTCGTGACATCCGGTTTACTGTAACACTGTAATGTGATTCAAATACACGCTGATTCGTGTCGCTTTTGTTGTCTTTGTGGCTATGTCATTGGCTATGGGCTCGGCTTTGTATTTCCGTTAGTTGAGCTGTTTCGTTGTGGTGTTTCAGAAGCGCGTTGTAGGCACCTGCGTTAATCGTGTTTATCCTTGCAGTGCGTACTGACTCTGGGAAGCCGCTGCTTCTGACTGTGGGGCGAGCGCCACAGCGCAATATGTGCCTCGGTGGGCAGCCACTGCTTGAAGACATATCATGGAGGGTATATGCGGTGGTGTGGGCTGTCGTGTCCGGGCGGCCGTATAACCTGGCGTGCACGCTTTACCTGAGGTGTAGTTCACAGGTCGTAGTCTCGTTTCTGTGTTTTCTTTGGTTTGAGCCGCGGCTCCTTACGCAAGCGAGTTATAGGCGTGCGCGTTGTCACAGCATGGACCTTTGGTTTGAGCCGTGACTCCTTTCGCAAGCGCGTTGTAGGCGCACGCGTTGTCACAGTTGGTTTGAGCCGTGACTCCTTTCGCAAGCGCGTTGTAGGCGCACGCGTTGTTACAGCATGGACCTTTGGTTTGAGCCGTGACTCCTTTTGCAAGCGCGTTGTCGCAGTTGGTGTGTGCCGTGACTCCTTTCGCAAGCGCGTTGTCATAGCATGGACCTTTGGGGTTTCCATACATCCGGTGAGCCCTGCGCCCATTCGGTTTACAACCTTCGGTTAGTAATATGGATTTCATAGTAGAAACTCTTCTGTTAAAACAAGGGAACTATCCACACAACTTTGTAACTTAATTGTGAAGCTGAGTATTTCTAGAACCACCCAGACTGGTTATTAAGCAGACTGTGATCTTATATTGTAAAACATTTCAGAAAAGTATTTTTCAGAGAAGTGATCCTTAACCCAGTGACCATACTGACAGACCTGCATAAAACCAGGGACCACATAAAACAACATTGCTGCAATACTTTAATGTTAGCATTAGCATTGTTTTCTTCTGAATCAGCTTGATTTTGTGATGTATTGCAGTTTATATTGAATCAAAATATATGTATAATATCAAATGAGATATTTTGCCACTGTGATAACATTAGTGTATTTTTCACAGTACATTTTTTAGTAAATTGTCATGCATTTGTCAGGGCATGGTACTAATGTTAAATAGGCAAAATTTGATTGATTTTCAAATACTGATAAAAACACCATTGGGGGAAAAACATCCTTTAATGTTAAAGTTTCCTGCCACCTGCTAAAGGATTTTTTTTCTTTTGCTCATTGAGCTTTTTATGACTTGAACCAGATTAATATTTAATGTGTAGGCAATTATACCAGGGTTTTACTACATAGAAAAGGTTTATTAATGAAAGCATGTGCTTCTATGTGTTTTTTGTCTAGTCTAGCTGCTGCCGAGGTCATTGTATGCAGTTTTATAATCCAGAATTCTCCTCTGAATTATATATGAATCATTTTTCAAACCTGAGGAGAGTGTGTTACACAATTCAGCTGTTACTGCACTATAATCGCTCCTGCCAATGACTTTTGATATTCTGTTATTAAGTCTTTAATTATTTCATCAGTGTGCATATCATACTGTTGCTTTTTGTAGACTTGCCCTAGCTGCCCTGCAAATGCCCATGCATGCCTTTGTTTTTTTTTTGTTTTTTTTTACAAAAAAGACACCCTATTACTACTACAAGCAACACCATTAAATGATAGTATTCAGGTGTAAATTACAGTCTCAATTCACCAGCAAACACTTGAATGCATTTGCATATTTTTTTTCATCTCAAAAAAAAATCTATTCTAGCAGCAATGTTATTGAGGTCATTGTATGTTGCTACCCAAATGTGACATGCTGTCACAGAAATAATATCACTTATAATCAGTTGCATTGTTTCAATACGTATAATAAAAATATATAATATACTAATATGAAAACTTTAGCTGCTCCAATTATTTCAGCAAGCTAAAAAAGTATGTAAATTCAGATGAAATTGCATTGTAATGTTTTTCACTTTGAATTGAGCATGATGTGTTATTTTAGGTCTAGGTGGTAATGGCAAAAAATTAAAATCTCAATTTTTTTTTTATTATGCACAATTTACAATGTATTTAAGTGTTTTATCATAGACATCACTTTTAACTGTTCTTGAGAAATAAATGAGAATGTTGTCCACATTTTGCCATCTGAAAATAAAACTATATCTTTCCTTGAAAATCAAAAAAACATCTTTTTATTATTGAGAAAAATTGCAAAACAAAAAAAAAAGTTCTTCCTGTGCAGACTTTTCTGTACTTTTTATAATTTGTTTTTACATTTGCAGCCTATGATCTTTTTCTTGTGGCCTCCACAGGGCCTTTCAGATCACTTACGGGGGACCTTACATTAAGCTCTGCAGTTTTCCTTACAACTTTGTCTTTTTTGAAACCCTCCCAGCTCTTCCTTATACAGTGGAACCTCGGTTCACGAACGTCTCGGTACACGTACAAATCGGTTTACGACCAAAAAGTTTGCCAAACTTTTGCCTTGGTTCACGACCACACACTCGGTATACGAACAAGCCAGTTTCCCTTTCGGTTTGTGCGCACCAATGATTTCTGCACATGTTGCATTGTTCTCAGTCAGACGTGCTTGCTTGCATGTGCGTGCATGCGTGCTTTCGCTGTGAACTCTTTGTGCTCTATTTCATTTCCCTTCCGGTTCATACGCGCCGATTACTGTATTTAACCACTTGTTCAGCCTCTCCCTGTTCATTGTTCTCAGTCAGACGTGCGTGCTTTACCTGTGAACTCTTTGTGCTCTACAGTATTTCGTGTGCTTTTGCATTTAACCATGGCTTCTAAGCAAGTGAAGAGTGGTGAGAAGAAAGTTTTGAAGATAATTGAAATCGAAGTAAAGAAAGAAATTATTGAAAAGTATGAGCGTGGCGTTCGTGTTACTGATCTTGCCGATGAGTACAAGAAGTCAAAATCTACAATTTCGCAGCTGATGTTGCAAAAGGAGTTACAGTGTTAACCAGGCAGAGGCCTCAAGTGCTGGAAGAGGTGGAAAAACTGTTGCTGGTGTGGCTGAACGAGAAGCAACTTGCAGGGGACAGCGTAAGCGAGGCGATGTTATGCAAGAAAGCCAGGAAAATTCATGGTGATTTTCTGCAAAACTATCCTTCTACGAGTGGCTAAAGTGAGGAATTTCTCCACTCAGTTCCTCCTCACTTCCTTCATGTCAGAACTCAACTCATGAAAGGTGAGTTTTCTTGGTGGTTTATGGTTAGTTTTTGTATTACGGATTTTTCAAATGTTCATTTTTCAGTTCGTAGCGTGAATTGTTGCAATTTTACTTTTCTTGGTTGTTTATTAAATTTCTGATTTTTCAAATGTTCATTTTTTTCCCTGTGCTTAAAACTCATTTAAACAGAGTGTTTACAGCGATCGGGTTGTTAGGCTATTAGTGTGAACTCCTGCAATGTTACTTTCTTGGTGGTTTATGGTTGGTTTTTAAATAAAGTTCGGATTTGTTCAAATGTTCCTTTTTTCCCCTGTGCTTAAAACTCATTTAAACAGTGTTTACAGAGATCGGGTTGTTAGGCTATTAGCGTGAACTCCTGCAATGTTACTTTCTTGGTTGCTTATGGTTGGCTTTTAAATAAAGTTCGGATTTGTTCAAATGTTTCTTTTTTTCCCCTGTGCTTAAAACTCATTTAAACAGTGTTTACAGTGATCGGGTCATAAGGCTAGCATGGGTGGGCAGATTCAGTCCTGAATGGCCGCAGTGGTTGCAGGTTTTTGTTCCAACCCAGTTGCTTAATTAAAAAACAATCCTTGTCCATTATTTAATTTCATGGCTTGCTAGTGCTTTAACTCTGCCATGTCAAGTCATTCTCATATCCTAGATTTTTTTTTTCCTTTCTAAGGATATCATCCAAATAATTTGAAGTCTAAAACAGTTATTCCCAGTGTTTCACTTTTTTTCTCTCCACTTTCCTTCCAAGCATTTAACTAAACCCAATAGTGCATGTTACATATACACAGGTGTAAATGGAAACAAGCTAAATGGAGAAATGCTGGTTTCTTTTGTCATTTGCATCTTATTGCTAATAAAGAGCAATTAAAAACCAAGAATACAGCTGTTTAAGACTAAAATAAGCAATAAGGGTTCAAAATCTTAATGAGTGAGATAACTAAAGTGAAGCAGAAGTGTTACTTGAGCAGTAAGTGCAATTTATTAAGCAATTGAGTTGGAACAAAAACCTGCAGCCACTGCGGCCTCTCCAGGACTGAATCTGCCCACCCCTGGGCTACAGTATAGCGCAAACTCTTGCAATGTTAGTTTTCTCTGTTGTTCAAGGTTTTCTCAGTGTTATTCAGTGTTTTTACATTTATTTTACTATTACGCTGTGCATTCTATGGTTTAATTAACTATATTTGTGCTTAAAAACTTAAAAAAATATATATTTACATACAGTTCGTATGGTCTGGAATGGATTAATTGTATATACATACAGTCCTATGGGGGAATTTGCTTCCGTTCACTACCAAAACGGGTACGACCAGAGTTTTGGAACGAATTATGGTCGTGAAACGAGGTTAAACTGTCCTTTTTGCTTTATATTTCTTTTTCTTTTTTGTTTTATCAAAAAAAAAAGTTTAGCTTACAGAGCACATGGGCCAGCTTCTTCTTTCTTCTTTTACTACAGGCAGGGCTGGCCCAGCTATACAGTTCAAACATGTATTGTTTGTGATATTCACATATTTCATCAAGATAGTTCACTTTTCAGGTTGCAGCTGAAAAAAGCTATAAACATTTTGCTAATGTGCAAAAAAGGCAGTGACATCATTTGAGTATTTGGTTCATCTGCTACCTGGAAATTTAGGGTGTGGCCAGCACATGACACAAAGAAAGCTCATTTTTTTTACAGCAGTCTGGCATGCACACAGCTTCCCCATCAGTTTGGCACCGTTGTCATATGTTTGCTCTCTGTAGTAATCAGAAAAAAAATAGTTCTTCAAGTCTGTCCAGGGCAAGCGAAGGCAAAATTTCTCCTGTGGTCTCTGTTACTGAAATGAATCCCATAAAGTGCTCTTTAATCCTGGGTAGTTCCTTCAGTGTGACAGTTCTTGTAATTAATTTGTTTGCTCCTCATGGCTAACATCAGACATGCAATCCAGAATGATGTGATATTTGGACTGCTTGATGTCATTCATTATATGCCCTATCATCTTTGCACTAATGGCATTTGTGAGCTAATTCTTAATTGTTTTGCCAGGGTTGCTTATGTGGGTACTGGTGCCACTCCCAACATATTCTATGCACTGTTTCATAAATGCCTTTCTGTTGAGGCAAACAATGAGAATAGGGATGCACCGATACCGAAACGGGTATCTGGTATCGGCCTCGATACCACATTTTCTAAAGTACTCGTACTCGTTAAAAGTCCCCCGATACCGGGGACCGATACCACGGTCTGAGAAATGTCTATGTTTGAGCGGCGTGTAAGGGGTTAATCACAGGCGCCGAGTGCCCGCCCCCAGGCCCCGGCTGCAACTCAGAGCGGGGAGAAGGCAAGGTGAGGCGAGACATGTCAGCCGTGTGGAACTATTTCAAAGTGAATGAAGACGACAAAACAAAGGCGGACTGCAAATTGTGCTCAGCGAAATTGTCCAGAGGAGGCTCAAAAGGTAGCGCATTTAACACAAGTAATTTAATCAAACACCTAAAATCGCAACACGACAACGAGTACAAAGAGTTTACCCACGCTTCTAAACCAACACAACCCACGCTGTAGCAAACTCTTGCAAGACGAGAGAAAATGTCCAGAGACAATCCACGTGCTGTGAAAATAACACAGGCAATTATCGAGTACATTGCATTGAGTGACCAGCCACTCTCGGAGGTAGAAAATGTGGGATTCCTGCGTCTCCTCCATGTACTGGAGCCCAGATATGATATCCCAAGCCGCCGCTACATGACTGACACGGAGCTGCCTAAACTACACGACTCCGTGAAAAAACATATCCACAGCCTACTGCAAGCCTCCTCTGCGTTTAGTTTCACCACGGATATTTGGACAAGCAGTGTTAGCCCCGTGTTGCTAATTAGCCTAACCTCCCAGTGGATAGACGAGAGTTTCTTGTTTTTTTTGTTAAATTATATGACTAAAGCTGTTACCTGTAAATTAAAATCATATTTTTATTAAGTACTCGGTATCGGCAAGTACTCGGTATCGGTGAGTACTGAAATGCAAGTACTCGTACTCGTACTCGTTTTCCAAAAAAGTGGTATCGGTGCATCCCTAAATGAGAATCAGACTTATTGAACAGTGAATGTGAAAATCCTGATGCTAGGGAAAACAGCAGAGTCACAGTAGGGGAAACACTCTTTTTTTGTTATTATTTTTTTTAAAAGAAGCAAGTATTAGTAGTCCTAGCCCTTTTTTGTTTTTAGATTTAGTTAAATATTTGCAAATCTCTTCTCTTTTGTGCAAAGCAAAACATGGATATCCTCATGGAGTATTCCATGGTGTAGTGAAATCTCTTGTGTGGATTACCTAACAAAATACATTTTTTTTTCTTTTCTTCATTAGTCAGGCTCCGTGAGTGGCAGCCTTTCCAGCAGCTCCATGTAGGATTTTATCTTTATAGGACTTTATCTTCTTTATCTTTCTACCTTTTTCTCTGTCTCTCTGATCACTCCTACCACTTTCTTCAATGTGGACTAGTTTTCGTTTCCTGGACACTTTTTACTACTTAGACATGGATTTTTACACGCCGAGACTAGTCTATTCTGGTAGTCAACTTCTAGCGCTAAGAACAAAGGCCCGTGCCGGTGTGGCTCCCTATTTACCTGACAAGGTAAGAAGGCCGTATCGTGGCAGCAGAGCCGGCGCTAAGCTAAAGGCTAAGCGACTAGCGAGGAAGTGGCAATACAAGCCTTTGGTGCCTTCTGTTATCCTGGGAAATGTGAACTCACTACCAAATAAGATCGATGAACTGGCTGCGCTGATGAAAAATGTCAGGAACTACAGAGAATGCAGTTTGTTGTGTTTTTGTGAAACATGGCTAACAACTAGCATCCCAGTCCCTATTACTTGTCCAGAGAGTTTGGACACATCATTGTTGTTATTTGTTTACATCCCTCCTAGCGTGAATGTGGAGATAGTAGTTCAAAATTGTTACCCTCCCAGGCCAGGTGGGTGCCAGGGAGAAGTGTATTCCTAAACTGTGTAGTTAGAAACAAAGAGGCACAAACTTTAGCTTGCGTTCAGCTTGGCTGCAGGATTTAATCTCATTTTTCATAACCATAAACACATAACATTTGTTCCAGGGCTAACACAATAAGTCCATTGTAAAACCAGATATGTAACACTAACTGGAACAACTCATGTTTACAGTCTATATACCATATTTTCAAGTATTAACAATATTACAGAACACATACAGTGGTGTGAAAAACTATTTGCCCCCTTCCTGATTTCTTATTCTTTTGCATGTTTGTCACACAAAATGTTTCTGATCATCAAACACATTTAACCATTAGTCAAATATAACACAAGTAAACACAAAATGCAGTTTGTAAATGGTGGTTTTTATTATTTAGGGAGAAAAAAAAATCCAAACCTACATGGCCCTGTGTGAAAAAGTAATTGCCCCCTGAACCTAATAACAGGTTGGGCCACCCTTAGCAGCAATAACTGCAATCAAGCGTTTGCGATAACTTGCAATGAGTCTTTTACAGCGCTCTGGAGGAATTTTGGCCCACTCATCTTTGCAAAATTGTTGTAATTCAGCTTTATTTGAGGGTTTTCTAGCATGAACCGCCTTTTTAAGGTCATGCCATAGCATCTCAATTGGATTCAGGTCAGGACTTTGACTAGGCCACTCCAAAGTCTTCATTTTGTTTTTCTTCAGCCATTCAGAGGTGGATTTGCTGGTGTGTTTTGGGTCATTGTCCTGTTGCAGCACCCAAGATCGCTTCAGCTTGAGTTGACGAACAGATGGCCGGACATTCTCCTTCAGGATTTTTTGGTAGACAGTAGAATTCATGGTTCCATCTATCACAGCAAGCCTTCCAGGTCCTGAAGCAGCAAAACAACCCCAGACCATCACACTACCACCACCATATTTTACTGTTGGTATGATGTTCTTTTTCTGAAATGCTGTGTTCCTTTTACGCCAGATGTAACGGGACATTTGCCTTCCAAAAAGTTCAACTTTTGACTCATCAGTCCACAAGGTATTTTCCCAAAAGTCTTGGCAATCATTGAGATGTTTCTTAGCAAAATTGAGACGAGCCCTAATGTTCTTTTTGCTTAACAGTGGTTTGCGTCTTGGAAATCTGCCATGCAGGCCGTTTTTGCCCAGTCTCTTTCTTATGGTGGAGTCGTGAACACTGACCTTAATTGAGGCAAGTGAGGCCTGCAGTTCTTTAGACGTTGTCCTGGGGTCTTTTGTGACCTCTCGGATGAGTCGTCTCTGCGCTCTTGGGGTAATTTTGGTCGGCCGGCCACTCCTGGGAAGGTTCACCACTGTTCCATGTTTTTGCCATTTGTGGATAATGGCTCTCACTGTGGTTCGCTGGAGTCCCAAAGCTTTAGAAATGGCTTTATAACCTTTACCAGACTGATAGATCTCAATTACTTCTGTTCTCATTTGTTCCTGAATTTCTTTGGATCTTGGCATGATGTCTAGCTTTTGAGGTGCTTTTGGTCTACTTCTCTGTGTCAGGCAGCTCCTATTTAAGTGATTTCTTGATTGAAACAGGTGTGGCAGTAATCAGGCCTGGGGGTGGCTACGGAAATTGAACTCAGGTGTGATACACCACAGTTAGGTTATTTTTTAACAAGGGGGCAATTACTTTTTCACACAGGGCCATGTAGGTTTGGATTTTTTTTCTCCCTAAATAATAAACACCATCATTTAAAAACTGCATTTTGTGTTTACTTGTGTTATATTTGACTAATGGTTAAATGTGTTTGATGATCAGAAACATTTTGTGTGACAAACATGCAAAAGAATAAGAAATCAGGAAGGGGGCCAATAGTTTTTCACGCCACTGTATTTTACTCCATATAAAATAACACTTGTAAAATTATCCAGCTGACATCTCTTTTTTTATTCTAAAACCCTATGATTGAAAGCTTATCAATTATCAAACTGCTCATATTCAATAACCACATAAACATACCGCAATACATTGGCATAAACCAAGATAAGATGTGTATCAGCCCTTTAACGTGTCTGGCGCTTAATGTGGAAACAACCCTTGTGGCTTTAGCTTCGCCGTGTATCGTTAAACATCTTATTTTATCAAATTACACCAAAAAATACTTCACTCCCAGCTTTGCACGTTATATACACAGCTTCACAACACTCTTATATCTTACTCAGGAGTATTACATCTCATTTGGAGGAATATTAACCCACCTGCAGTTAGAAACAATGAGGCACAAACTTTAGCTTGCGTTAAGCTTGGCTGCAGGATTTAATCTGCCGCACTTGCCTCTATGGAGTTTTAGGGTTCCTCCCTAACGATAGCACCATCTAGTGACCGCTTTGGCGCAGTGTTCACAGCAGAGCACCAGGCACCATGAATTTGACATTCAATGAACTGTGATGCAATTAACTTAATACTTATCTTTTTTCAGTTTTTTTACTGCATGTTGTTTATTTTTATGTACATACATTTTTTAACCTTTTACACTCTCCACTGTTTTTTTTTAATGTCTCCTGACATATGTCTGTATGCTAAGGAATGTGAAAGAGTCTGTGTCATGTTAATATGCCTGGGGGTAAGCAGTTATAGTAATAGGGGTGCATTTGTGTGACGTATGGTAGTGGAACACCTCTAAGAAAACTTGGGAGAGGGTGGCTGTTGCTAAACTACAAACACAGCACCCCGAGGCACTTGTGCTAATCTCTGGAGATTTTAACCATGTGACGCTGGGCAAAACATTACCTGCCTTCTCCTATTATGTGGATTGTAACAGCCAGGGAAATAGGACTATTGACCTACTGTATGCAAACGTTAAGGACGCATACAGCGCCACCCTGCTACCTGCGCTTGGGAAAGCAGATTATAACCTGGTTCTGCTTCAGCTTCACTACAAACCAAGACTGAAGGAGCTACCTACAACCACACTCTTATTCAGGAAGTGGTCCTCTGAGGCAGAACAGGCTCTGAGAGACTGCTTTGGAACTACGGACTGGGATATCCCACAAGGGTCACATAGTGAGAACATTGAGGAGGTTGTTGACTACACTACTGACTACATCAACTTCTGTATGGACATTGTAGTTCCAGTAAGAACAGTATGCTTCTATGCTAACAACAAGCCATTGATTACAAGTGACATCAAGGGCCTTTTGAACCAGAAGAAAAGGGCTTTTAAAGGCGGTGATCAGCAGGAGCTCAAGCGCGTGCAGAAGGAACTCCAAGTCCAGCTCAGGACGGCGAAGGAGCAGTACAGGAGAAAACTAGGATGGGATGAAGGTCATCACAGGCTGCAGCTCAAAGCGGGGTGCCTCCATCGAGAGAGACAGGGAGAAAGCAAACCTGATTAACAACTTTTTTAGCAGGTTTGACCACCCTAACCCACTCTCACTCTCACCTCAGAGTACTGCATCCTCCACCCATCCTTCTGCTGATACCAGCATAGGAGAGAGTTTTCCCCCACCCACAATTACAGCAGCCCAGGTAAGCAGAGAGCTGAGGAGACTTCGTGCCAGCAAAGCAGTGGATCCAGATGGAGTGTCGCCACAACTGTTAAAGGTTTGTGCATTGGAGCTGGGGAGTCCTCTACAGTGCATCTTCAACCTGAGCCTGGTACAGGGGAGAGTCCCAAGGCTTTGGAAAATATCTTGCATCACCCCAGTCCCAAAGGTATCACATCCTAATGAGCTGAATGACTTCAGGCATGTCGCCCTGACATCACATGTGATGACGACCATGGAGCGGCTGCTGCTTTCACCACCTGAGGCCACAGGTCCACCACTCCCTTGATGATAAACTGGACTGGACTGCCAATACTGATACGCTGTACAAGAGAGGACAGAGCCGACTATACTTCCTTAGAAGGCTGGCGTCTTTCAACATCTGCAATAATATGCTGCAGATGTTCTATTAAACAGTTGGAGCGAGCGCCCTCTTCTACGCGGTGGTGTGCTGGGGAGGCAGTATAAAGAAGAAGGACGCCTCACACCTGGACAAACTGTTGAGGAAGGCAGGCTCTATTGTAGGCACGGAGCTGGACAGTTTGACATCTGTGGCAGAGTGACGGGTGCTAAGCAGGCTCCTGTCAATCATGGAGAATCCACTGCATCCACTAAACAGTATCATCTCCAGACAGAGGAGCAGCTTCAGCGACAGACTGCTGTCACTGTCCTGCTCCACTGACAGACTGAGGAGATCATTCCTCCCCCACACTATGCGACTCTTCAATTCCACTGGGGGGGATTGGGGGGGTTAACGGTAACATAACACAATGTCATTGACTGTTATACCTGCCTCGCACTCTCCACCTTGCACTTTCTAACTTGCACTTGTTTTTATCACTCCTTAATTAATATTGTTTTTATCAGTATGCTGCTGCTGGAGTATGTGAATTTCCCCTTGAGGATTAATAAAGTATCTATGTAGCAGCTAGCTAGCAACTGTAGTAGATATTATTAATCTGACTCTGGCATTAGAGTGTGTGTACTTTATTTTTCATCGCAGTATCTTCTTTCAGATCATAATGAACAGATAAGCTGTCTACATAATGTCAGTCTATAAGAGTAAATCAATCAAATATTTCCTACTTAAATATAACCACTTTTATCATTCCGCCCACCTTTGGCATTTTACTGCTAAAATTAAGTCAACAGAGGTACAAAAAAGAGAAAAAGTAAAAACTGTGAATGTCGCTGGTGTGGCCACCCACGGGATGCTTGGTACCCTAGGCGATTGCCTAATTCTCCTAACTACTACTTGACTATGTCTACAGGTTTCTGGAGTAACCTGTCTGTAGCCAGGCCTGTTGCACCCTGGTAGCCATTTGACCACACTTTTTGTTCTTCTCCCTCTCTGTCGTCTAGGCACTGTTGTAGGATAAGAACGCATATTGTTCCCCCAGCAAAAGAAAAGGCACATTCTACTATCATAATCACGCTGTCTAATGGGATATACAACAAGGAGCATGCCTTGTACAGTCCATGCCGAAGCAGTGCAAAAAATATGCATGAGCTGTAAATTTGGGACAGTGTTCATCTTTGTCCCATGTTTTCTCAGACTAGTTCCATTCTGCTGTTTCTGTTTTAAGTGCTGAAATAAATTGGATGTGCTGCCACTTATAACTGCCTTTGTCTTTTTCCAAACTTTGCATTTTAGAAAACCATCTTCGGAACTAGCTAATGCAAAAAGAAGTGCATCTCTCATCATATTCTTTGCATTAACTTTTTTGACTGTACACATGTGACTCTCTAATCAAACTAAAGTGTTTGTTTGACTGTTCACATGTTTTATTTTTAAACATCATTTTAAAATTTTAATCCTTCTCACAATGTTTACCTTGACATACCAGGCCTGATGATTTCTGAAAAATCAAGAATAACCAGTCTTAAGTCTGTTTTTTTTTTATTTTTTTTTTTATATAAAACTGCTAGTGACTACTCTAAGCTTCTGAGGAAATACATTCCACCAGGTTGGCTCTATCACCCATTGTACTCTTCCTAATCTTGGGAATGGTAAAAGAGGACCAATTTGAGATGATCGATGAGCCTTTGTAAGTTAACAGAAGTATTTTGTAATAAATATGAAATTCATTTGAATGGCAATGTAATTCCTTCAAAGTTGCCATAATATGTTCACAGGGCTTGGTGTAAACAAGAACCCTAGTCAGAGTTCTGAACATACTGCAGATTGTTAAGAACAGACTTTGGCAGACCATGCAATAAGGCATTAGAGTAGTGTAGCCTGAATGTAATAAAAGCATGGGCTAATAATTCAGCATCTGCCAAGGGCAAAGATAGTCAAAGTTGGGCTAAATTCTTTTAAATGATAAAAATGAAGCTTTTACTGTTATTAACAGGTGGAACACTCCAGCCACAGGGGATGCACAGACCAGTGTGTTTCTTTGTGCCGGTCCCAAACCCGGATAAATAGGGAGGGTTACGTCAGGAAGGGCATCCGGTGTAAAATTTTGCCAAATCAATATGCGGACAAAGATGATCCGCTGTGGCAACCCCTAACGGGAGCAGCCGAAAGAAGAAGGAGAAGATTAACAGGTGGAACTCTGATAGAGAGGAATCAAATTTAACACCCAGTCTAACTCCAGCAGAAGTTCTGAACAGGGTTATCATCAACTAATAATACAAATTGATCCATCTTAGCCAACTGAGACTTATTCTTAATCAAAAGCATGTCAGTTGTTTTACTATTTAAATTTTTTTAAAAACTGGATGTTAGCCATAACTTTGACATCAATCAGACAAGTAATAATGCAGGAGGTGGAAGAGATTTGGATGTTTTTACGTACATCTGGGAATCATCAGCATAGCAGTAAAAGTTCAGGCTGTGTGCATGATTTATTTGACATAAAGGAAGCAGAGACATTTTGAATAGTATAGCCCCCAAAATGTAGCCTTGTGGGACACTCTGAGTAACAGGTGCCACAGGAAATTTATGAAGTCATAAGCAGAATAAGCAGAACATTTGCCACCTTTACCAGAGCTGTCTCTGTGCTGTGATCAGAACGAAATTCAGACTGGAGTTTTTCAAATTGAGCATTTATGTGCATGTGAACCTGCAGGTGTACAGCCACAGCACACTCCAGAACTGTGGAAAGAAATGGAAGTTGAGAAATGGGTCACTAATTACCTAAACAGTCTGGGTTTAGGCTGTCTTCATTTAGAATAGGTCTAACAGCAGCAGTTTTCAGAACAGAAGGGATAAATCCTGAAGATAGGCAACTATTAATTTTATTTGTTTTAAGAGGACAAAATACAGGTATACATGTTTTTACAAGTAATATAAACATAGAATCCATAGAACATGAAGATTGTTTACTGTTAATCAGTTTGCTAATTAAAGTAGAATCATCAGGCTTGAAATTGGAGAAACAATAACCATGCTTATTAATAGACAAGGAAGTTTGAGAAAATAATTTATAAACTTCAGGTTTAACAGCATTACCACAGTTTGCCTTATTTAATTCCAAATTAAGGACTGCATTTCTGTCCACGGAGAAATGTAAGAATTTTGAATAAAGTGCGGGACTGAAGAAAACATCAGAGTTATCTTCAGTTTCTGTACATTTATTAAAGATAGAGAATAAAAACTTTGGTTGTCTATTACCCTATACAATTGATTCTGAAATATTTGATTTTCTTGCAGAGATGTGTACCTGTCTGTAATCTTGTTTGCATGCTCTGAATTTCTCAAAATGTACTTCAAGTCCAGTTTTTTTTACAGAGATGCTCAAGTTGGCATCCGTGGGTTTTAATGGAGCAGAGATTATGATTATATCAAGGAGAAGAATGGGCAAAAGTAATAATTCGTGATTTAATGGGTTTTAGTTTCCAGGGTGAAAGATAATAAAAATTATAGTTTACTAGTCATTTAGCCCGTTATAATAACGGGCGCTAGAACAGTAGTGCATAAACTTTAGTAGGAACAGCCTATATTAAATGGCAAGGGACTTTGACCTCATTCTTTTTGTTGGTCGTATTTTTCTTTCTTTCAGCCTTTCTTTTGCTGATGTTTACTTGCTGAGCTGACCATTCTTCGTGGGCTGCCGCCGTGTATTGTGTGTCTTTAATTTTCTGTGACAGTAATACTGTCTTGTTTTCAAGGCTCTATTCAATAAGGGCGCGCACAAAAAGGCGAGCTTCAAAAGGGCGACCTCAATTGAGCGCGGCGAATAAAGGCGTTCGTAGATAATTTAGTTCAAATGGCTCTGGAACATGTGAAGAGCAACAAAGGAGCAGATCTTTATTTACGCGCGCCTTTATTCGCTGCGCCCAATTGAGGTCGCCCTTTTGAGGCTCGCCTTTTTGTGCACGCCCTTATTGAAGGATACCGTCTTGTACATCCGTAATATACCTTTAATTGTCTCTGGCAGTAATACAGGCGTGCGCGTCGGTAATATGCCTTTAATCTCCTCTGACAGTAATACTGGCTTGTATGTGGCTGTAATATGCATCACTGTATTGTGTACCTTTCATTTCCTCTCGCAGTAATACTGGTTTGTATTTCCGTAAAACGCCTCTAACTTTCTCTGACGGTAATATCGCGCATTGCGCACTTCACCAGAAGATACCCACACACGGACACCTGGACGCACATAGGGATTTTATATATATATATAGATAACTAGATCAAGGGTTGATCAAACTGCAAAACTTTTTTTTTTATTGCAAATGTATATTAACATTTTAATAAGAACTATATGCAAACAAGATGCTGTGTGTCAATATTTATTTTTTTTTTAATTACAGTATCTTATGTATCTTATTGTTCGACAATCTAATGTTATTGATGGAGGGGCAGCAGGGGTGCATTATCAGGATGCTGAGATGATGGTCCATTAGTGAGAACAAAAGGATTCAGATGCCACTTGTAGTTATGGTCTCTGTATTTTAAAAAAATCATAGCAGTGATAGAGAAAATACAGGGAAGGATGAGTTGACTGATTCTAGGAGTGCAATAAGGTTCAAGCTGTAAGGAAATGTTGGAGGAGTTAAACCATTTTAGTTTATGCAAAATGAGTTTACATGACTTCATTGTTTCAGATTATGAAGGAGATTAATATACTGTGGTTCTCAGCTGTTATCTTCAAAAAAGAACATTGTTACACAGATGGAAGGTTGTTAAATATAGGTTTCACACAAATGTTATAAAGTTCTTTTTCACACAGAGAATCATAAACACATGGATAACTTACCATGAATTGAGGTAGAGAGTAACATTTTAGGCAAGCTTTTTGGACTTAATAGCCTGTTCTCATCAAAATCACTCTGATGTTCTATCTTGAATTAACTAAAGATAAATATGAATCTTAAATATTGACAAAGCACATTATGTTACATTTTTTAGCCATGCTAATTTTAGAGGCTGGCATGACTTTTCACACTCAAATTAAAATTATTTAAAGACTGTGTTCTCACAAAACTAAGGAAACAATTCAGCATACCATCAATGTAATTTTGAAATGCAGGTAAAAAAAATCTATTTTAAAAATGTTGTCAAACATTACATTAATTTACTATGTTGATCTTTATATTTCCTTTTCAAGTATATAATTATTATATAACTCTTCTTGAGTGCTTTACTAAGAGTAACAGTGCGTTTGCTTCTATTTCCATGTCAACTAAAAAAATAATGTTTAGAAATCTGACATTTAATCTAAAAATAATATTTGAACAATTGTGAGGAGAACAGGCCATACTGACACACAAACTCGCTCACTATTCACCTAGATTGTCAACAATAAAATGAAGTTTAAATTTGAAGGCTATTTAAGTCCTACTCTCTACCACACTACTAGGTAAGTTTCTGTGTGTCTGTGGTTCTTTGCAAGAAGAAAAGCTTTCTGATATTTGTGCAAAATCTGCCCTTAACAAGTTTCTAACAGTGTCCATGTGTTCTTGCTTGAGAATTCATTTTAAAGTAACAGCTAAGATTCACTGAACTAATTTCCTTCATAATTTTAAATACTTTGATAATGTCACTTCTTATTCTCCATTTGTCTAAGCTTAAAACTTCTAGCTCCTTCAATCTCCCCTCATAGCTCATACCTCTCAGTCCTGGTGTTAGCCTCATTGCTCTCCTGTGGACTTTAACTGCTAGCATTTTTTATGTTTGAGCACCACCGCAGCCCTGTTGCTTTTGAAATTAAATAGAGTTCTACGCTTGCAAGTGTGTGTGTCTGTCCGGCCCGGAAATGAGTTGAGGTAAGGGCTCCAGCTCCGAGTATACGCAAGCGAGGCCAGTACTGTGCAAAAGTTTTAGGCAGGTTTGAAAAAAATGCTGTAAACAAAGAATGCTTTCAGAAATATAAATAATGATTTATTATTATCAATTTACAAAATGCAAAGTGAGCGAACAAAAGAAAAATCTAAATCAAATCAATATTTGGTGTTACTACCTTTTGCTTTCAAACCAGCATCAATTCTTATAGGTACACTTGCACAAAGTCAGGGATTTTGTAGGATTATAGTCAGGTGTATGATCAACCAATTATACCAAACATCAATGTCACACGTACAGTTAGGTCCATAAATATTTGGACAGAGACAACTTTTTCTCTAATTTTGGTTCTGTACATTACCACAATGAATTTTAAATGAAACAACTCCGATGCAGTTGAAGTGCAGACTTTCAGCTTTAATTCAGTGGGGTGAACAAAACGATTGCATAAAAATGTGAGGCAACTAAAGCATTTTTTTTAACACAATCCCTTCATTTCAGGGTCTCAAAAGTAATTGGACAAATTAAATAACTGGAAATAAAATGTTAATTTCTAATACTTGGTTGAAAATCCTTTGCTGGCAATGATATATATATATATATATATATATATATATATATATATATATATATATATATATATATATATCTGTCTTATATATATATATAATATACACACACATAAACATAAATATACATATACATATATACATATCTACATATACACATATCTACAGTGGTGTGAAAAACTATTTGCCCCCTTCCTGATTTCTTATTCTTTTGCATGTTTGTCACACAAAATGTTTCTGATCATCAAACACATTTAACCATTAGTCAAATATAATACAAGTAAACACAAAATGCAGTTTGTAAATGGTGGTTTTTATTATTTAGGGAGAAAAAAAAATCCAAACCTACATGGCCCTGTGTGAAAAAGTAATTGCCCCCTGAACCTAATAACTGGTTGGGCCACCCTTAGCAGCAATAACTGCAGTCAAGCGTTTGCGATAACTTGCAATGAGTCTTTTACAGCGCTCTGGAGGAATTTTGGCCCACTCATCTTTGCAAAATTGTTGTAATTCAGCTTTATTTGAGGGTTTTCTAGCATGAACTGCCTTTTTAAGGTCATGCCATAGCATCTCAATTGGATTCAGGTCAGGACTTTGACTAGGCCACTCCAAAGTCTTCATTTTGTTTTTCTTCAGCCATTCAGAGGTGGATTTGCTGGTGTGTTTTGGGTCATTGTCCTGTTGCAGCACTCAAGATCGCTTCAGCTTGAGTTGACGAACAGATGGCCGGACATTCTCCTTCAGGATTTTTTGGTAGACAGTAGAATTCATGGTTCCATCTATCACAGCAAGCCTTCCAGGTCCTGAAGCAGCAAAACAACCCCAGACCATCACACTACCACCACCATATTTTACTGTTGGTATGATGTTCTTTTTCTGAAATGCTGTGTTCCTTTTACGCCAGATGTAACGGGACATTTGCCTTCCAAAAAGTTCAACTTTTGACTCATCAGTCCACAAGGTATTTTCCCAAAAGTCTTGGCAATCATTGAGATGTTTCTTAGCAAAATTGAGACGAGCCCTAATGTTCTTTTTGCTTAACAGTGGTTTGCGTCTTGGAAATCTGCCATGCAGGCCGTTTTTGCCCAGTCTCTTTCTTATGGTGGAGTCGTGAACACTGACCTTAATTGAGGCAAGTGAGGCCTGCAGTTCTTTAGACGTTGTCCTGGGGTCTTTTGTGACCTCTCGGATGAGTCGTCTCTGCGCTCTTGGGGTAATTTTGGTCGGCCGGCCACTCCTGGGAAGGTTCACCACTGTTCCATGTTTTTGCCATTTGTGGATAA